>NW_026607713.1:0-122580 GCF_029499605.1 Hyla sarda | reverse complement strand
AAACCAAGAGATCTCAGCCCCTTTTAAGAAGGGGAGAGGGTCAACCATTCTTAAAAGCGGCCGAGACCTCTTGGGTCGCAGCGGCCAAGAACCCCTCCCCTTCATAAAAGTGGCCGAGACTCCCTCCCCTTCTTAAAAGCGGCCGAGACCTCTTGGGTCGCAGCGGCCGAGACCACCTCCCCTTCTTAAAAGAGGCCGAGACCTCTTGGGTCGCAGAGGCCGAGACCCCCTCCCCTTCTTAAAAGCGGCCGAGACCTCTTGGGTCGCAGCGGCCGAGACCCCCTCCCCTTCTTATAAGTAGCCGAGACCTCTTGGGTCGCATCGGCCGAGACCCCCTCCCCCTCATGGGGAGGGCGTCTCCACCGCTGCAAACCAAGAGATCTCGGCCCCTGTTAAGAAGGGGAGAGGGTCAACCATTCTTAAAAGCGGCCGAGACCTCTTGGGTCGCAGCGGCCGAGACCTTCTTCCCTTCCAAAATGCGGCCAAGACCTCTTGGGTCGCAGCGGCCAAGACCCCCTCCTCTTCTTAAAAGCGGCCGAGACCTCTTGGGTCGCAGCGGCCGAGAACCCCTCCCCTTCATAAAAGTGGCCGAGACCTCTTGGGTCGCAGCGGCCAAGACCCCCTCCCCTTCTTATAAGTAGCCGAGACCTCTTGGGTCGCAGCGGCCGAGACCCCCTCCCTCTCATGGGGAGGGCGTCTCCACCGCTGCAAACCAAGAGATTTCGGCCCCTGTTAAGAAGGGGAGAGGGTCAACCATTTTTAAAGGCGGCCGAGACCTCTTGGGTCGCAGCGGCCGAGAAACCCTCCCCTTCATAAATGTGGCCGAGACCCCCTCCCCTTCTTAAAAGTAGCCGAGACCTCTTGGGTCGCAGCGGCCGAGACCCCCTCCCTCTCATGGGGAGGGCGTCTCCACCGCTGCAAACCAAGAGATTTCGGCCCCTGTTAAGAAGGGGAGAGGGTCAACCATTTTTAAAGGCGGCCGAGACCTCTTGGGTCGCAGCGGCCGAGAAACCCTCCCCTTCATAAAAGTGGCCGAGACCCCCTCCCCTTCTTAAAAGTAGCCGAGACCTCTTGGGTCGCAGCGGCCGAGAACTTCTTCCCTTCTTAAATGCGGCCGAGACCTCTTGGGTCGCAGCGGCCAAGACCCCCTCCTCTTCTTAAAAGCGGCCGAGACCTCTTGGGTTGCAGCGGCCGAGACCCCCTCCCCTTCTTAAAAGTAGCCGAGACCTCTTGGGTCACAGCGGCCGAGACCTTCTTCCCTTCTTAAATGCGGCCGAGACCTCTTGGGTCGCAGCGGCCAAGACCCCCTCCTCTTCTTAAAAGCGGCCGAGACCTCTTGGGTCGCAGCGGCCGAGAACCCCTCCCTTTCATAAAAGTGGCCGAGACCTCTTGGGTCGCAGCGGCCAAGATCCCCTCCCTTTCTTAAAAGCGGCCGAGACCTCTTGGGTCGCAGCGGCCGAGAACCCCTCCCCTTCATAAAAGTGGCCGAGACCCCCTCCCCTTCATAAAAGTGGCCGAGACCTCTTGGGTCGCAGCGGCCAAGATCCCCTCCCTTTCTAAAAAGAGGCCGAGACCTCTTGGGTCGCAGCGGCCGAGAACCCCTCCCCTTCTTAAAAGAGGCCGAGACCTCTTGGGTCGCAGCGGCCGAGACCCCCTCCCCTTCTTATAAGTAGCCGAGACCTCTTGGGTCGCAACGGCCGAGACCCCCTCCCCCTCATGGGAAGGGCGTCTCCACCGCTTCAAACCAAGAGATCTCGGCCCCTGTTAAGAAGGGGGGAGGGTCAACCATTCATAAAAGCGGCCGAGACCTCTTGGGTCGCAGCGGCCGAGACCTTCTTCCCTTCCAAAATGCGGCCATGACCTCTTGGGTCGCAGCGGCCAAGACCCCCTCCTCTTCTTAAAAGCGGCCGAGACCTCTTGGGTCGCAGCGGCCGAGAACCCCTCCCCTTCATAAAAGTGGCCGAGACCTCTTGGGTCGCAGCGGCCAAGATCCCCTCCCTTTCTTAAAAGCGGCCGAGACCTCTTGGGTCGCAGCGGCCGAGAACCCCTCCCCTTCATAAAAGTGGCCGAGACCCCCTCCCCTTCATAAAAGTGGCCGAGACCTCTTGGGTCGCAGCGGCCAAGATCCCCTCCCTTTCTAAAAAGCGGCCGAGACCTCTTAGGTCGCAGCGGCCAAGAACCCCTTCCCTTCTTAAAAGAGGCCGAGACCTCTTGGGTCGCAGAGGCCGGGACCCCCTCCCTTTCTTAAAAGCGGCCGAGACCTCTTGGGTCGCAGCGGCCGAGACCCCCTCCCCTTCTTATAAGTAGCCGAGACCTCTTGGGTCGCATCGGCCGAGACCCCCTCCCCCTCATGGGGAGGGCGTCTCCACCGCTGCAAACCAAGAGATCTCGGCCCCTGTTAAGAAGGGGAGAGGGTCAACCATTCTTAAAAGCGGCCGAGACCTCTTGGGTCGCAGCGGCCGAGACCTTCTTCCCTTCCAAAATGCGGCCAAGACCTCTTGGGTCGCAGCGGCCAAGACCCCCTCCTCTTCTTAAAAGCGGCCGAGACATCTTGGGTCGCAGCGGCCGAGAACCCCTCCCCTTCATAAAAGTGGCCGAGACCTCTCGGGTCGCAGCGTCCAAGACCCCCTCCCCTTCTTATAAGTAGCCGAGACCTCTTGGGTCGCAGCGGCCGAGACCCCCTCCCTCTCATGGGGAGGGCGTCTCCACCGCTGCAAACCAAGAGATTTCGGGCCCTGTTAAGAAGGGGAGAGGGTCAACCATTTTTAAAGGCGGCCGAGACCTCTTGGGTCGCAGCGGCCGAGAAACCCTCCCCTTCATAAAAGTGGCCGAGACCCCCTCCCCTTCTTAAAAGTAGCCGAGACCTCTTGGGTCGCAGCGGCCGAGACCCCCTCCCTCTCATGGGGAGGGCGTCTCCACCGCTGCAAACCAAGAGATTTCGGCCCCTGTTAAGAAGGGGAGAGGGTCAACCATTTTTAAAGGCGGCCGAGACCTCTTGGGTCGCAGCGGCCGAGAAACCCTCCCCTTCATAAAAGTGGCCGAGACCCCCTCCCCTTCTTAAAAGTAGCCGAGACCTCTTGGGTCGCAGCGGCCGAGAACTTCTTCCCTTCTTAAATGCGGCCGAGACCTCTTGGGTCGCAGCGGCCAAGACCCCCTCCTCTTCTTAAAAGCGGCCGAGACCTCTTGGGTTGCAGCGGCCGAGACCCCCTCCCCTTCTTAAAAGTAGCCGAGACCTCTTGGGTCACAGCGGCCGAGACCTTCTTCCCTTCTTAAATGCGGCCGAGACCTCTTGGGTCGCAGCGGCCAAGACCCCCTCCTCTTCTTAAAAGCGGCCGAGACCTCTTGGGTCGCAGCGGCCGAGAACCCCTCCCCTTCATAAAAGTGGCCGAGACCTCTTGGGTCGCAGCGGCCAAGATCCCCTCAATTTCTTAAAAGCGGCCGAGACCTCTTGGGTCGCAGCGGCCGAGAACCCCTCCCCTTTATAAAAATGGCCGAGACCTCTTGGGTCGCAGCGGCCAAGACGCCCTCCCCTTCTTAAAAGTAGCCAAGACCTCTTGGGTAGCAGCGGCCGAGACCTTCTTCCCTTCCTAAATGCGGCCGAGACCTCTTGGGTCACAGCGGCCAAGACCCCCTCCTATTCTTAAAAGCGGCCGAGACCTCTTGGGTCGCAGCGGCCGAGAACCCCTCCCCTTCATAAAAGTGGCCGAGACCTCTTGGGTCGCAGCGGCAAAGATCCACTACGTTTCTTAAAAGCGGCCGAGACTTTTTGGGTTGCAGCGCCCGAGACCCCTCCCCTTCTTAAAAGCGGCCGAGACCTCGTGGGTCGCAGCGGCCGAGACCCCCTCCCCTTCTTTTAAGTAGCCGAGACCTCTTGGGTCGCAGCGGCCGAGACCCCCTCCCCCTCATGGGGAGGGCGTCTCCACCGCTGCAAACCAAGAGATCTCAGCCCCTTTTAAGATGGGGAGAGGGTCAACCATTCTTAAAAGCGGCCGAGACCTCTTGGGTCGCAGCGGCCAAGAACCCCTCCCCTTCATAAAAGTGGCCGAGACTCCCTCCCCTTCTTAAAAGCGGCCGAGACCTCTTGGGTCGCAGCGGCCGAGACCACCTCCCCTTCTTAAAAGAGGCCGAGACCTCTTGGGTCGCAGAGGCCGAGACCCCCTCCCCTTCTTAAAAGCGGCCGAGACCTCTTGGGTCGCAGCGGCCGAGACCCCCTCCCCTTCTTATAAGTAGCCGAGACCTCTTGGGTCGCATCGGCCGAGACCCCCTCCCCCTCATGGGGAGGGCGTCTCCACCGCTGCAAACCAAGAGATCTCGGCCCCTGTTAAGAAGGGGAGAGGGTCAACCATTCTTAAAAGCGGCCGAGACCTCTTGGGTCGCAGCGGCCGAGACCTTCTTCCCTTCCAAAATGCGGCCAAGACCTCTTGGGTCGCAGCGGCCAAGACCCCCTCCTCTTCTTAAAAGCGGCCGAGACCTCTTGGGTCGCAGCGGCCGAGAACCCCTCCCCTTCATAAAAGTGGCCGAGACCTCTTGGGTCGCAGCGGCAAAGATCCACTACGTTTCTTAAAAGCGGCCGAGACTTTTTGGGTTGCAGCGCCCGAGACCCCTCCCCTTCTTAAAAGCGGCCGAGACCTCGTGGGTCGCAGCGGCCGAGACCCCCTCTCCTTCTTTTAAGTAGCCGAGACCTCTTGGGTCGCAGCGGCCGAGACCCCCTCCCCCTCATGGGGAGGGCGTCTCCACCGCTGCAAACCAAGAGATCTCAGCCCCTTTTAAGAAGGGGAGAGGGTCAACCTTTCTTAAAAGCGGCCGAGACCTCTTGGGTCGCAGCGGCCAAGAACCCCTCCCCTTCATAAAAGTGGCCGAGACTCCCTCCCCTTCTTAAAAGCGGCCGAGACCTCTTGGGTCGCAGCGGCCGAGACCATTTCCCCTTCTTAAAAGAGGCCGAGACCTCTTGGGTCGCAGAGGCCGAGACCCCCTCCCCTTCTTAAAAGCGGCCGAGACCTCTTGGGTCGCAGCGGCCGAGACCCCCTCCCCTTCTTATAAGTAGCCGAGACCTCTTGGGTCGCAGCGGCCAAGACCCCCTCCTCTTCTTAAAAGCGGCCGAGACCTCTTGGGTCGCAGCGGCCGAGAACCCCTCCCCTTCATAAAAGTGGCCGAGACCTCTTGGGTCGCAGCGGCCAAGACCCCCTCCCCTTCTTATAAGTAGCCGAGACCTCTTGGGTCGCAGCGGCCGAGACCCCCTCCCTCTCATGGGGAGGGCGTCTCCACCGCTGCAAACCAAGAGATTTCGGCCCCTGTTAAGAAGGGGAGAGGGTCAACCATTTTTAAAGGCGGCCGAGACCTCTTGGGTCGCAGCGGCCGAGAAACCCTCCCCTTCATAAATGTGGCCGAGACCCCCTCCCCTTCTTAAAAGTAGCCGAGACCTCTTGGGTCGCAGCGGCCGAGACCCCCTCCCTCTCATGGGGAGGGCGTCTCCACCGCTGCAAACCAAGAGATTTCGGCCCCTGTTAAGAAGGGGAGAGGGTCAACCATTTTTAAAGGCGGCCGAGACCTCTTGGGTCGCAGCGGCCGAGAAACCCTCCCCTTCATAAAAGTGGCCGAGACCCCCTCCCCTTCTTAAAAGTAGCCGAGACCTCTTGGGTCGCAGCGGCCGAGAACTTCTTCCCTTCTTAAATGCGGCCGAGACCTCTTGGGTCGCAGCGGCCAAGACCCCCTCCTCTTCTTAAAAGCGGCCGAGACCTCTTGGGTTGCAGCGGCCGAGACCCCCTCCCCTTCTTAAAAGTAGCCGAGACCTCTTGGGTCACAGTGGCCGAGACCTTCTTCCCTTCTTAAATGCGGCCGAGACCTCTTGGGTCGCAGCGGCCAAGACCCCCTCCTCTTCTTAAAAGCGGCCGAGACCTCTTGGGTCGCAGCGGCCGAGAACCCCTCCCCTTCATAAAAGTGGCCGAGACCTCTTGGGTCGCAGCGGCCAAGATCCCCTCCCTTTCTTAAAAGCGGCCGAGACCTCTTGGGTCGCAGCGGCCGAGAACCCCTCCCCTTCATAAAAGTGGCCGAGACCCCCTCCCCTTCATAAAAGTGGCCGAGACCTCTTGGGTCGCAGCGGCCAAGATCCCCTCCCTTTCTAAAAAGAGGCCGAGACCTCTTGGGTCGCAGCGGCCGAGAACCCCTCCCCTTCTTAAAAGAGGCCGAGACCTCTTGGGTCGCAGAGGCCGAGACCCCCTCCCCTTCTTAAAAGCGGCCGAGACCTCTTGGGTCGCAGCGGCCGAGACCCCCTCCCCTTCTTATAAGTAGCCGAGACCTCTTGGGTCGCATCGGCCGAGACCCCCTCCCCCTCATGGGAAGGGCGTCTCCACCGCTGCAAACCAAGAGATCTCGGCCCCTGTTAAGAAGGGGGGAGGGTCAACCATTCATAAAGCGGCCGAGACCTCTTGGGTCGCAGCGGCCGAGACCTTCTTCCCTTCCAAAATGCGGCCATGACCTCTTGGGTCGCAGCGGCCAAGACCCCCTCCTCTTCTTAAAAGCGGCCGAGACCTCTTGGGTCGCAGCGGCCGAGAACCCCTCCCCTTCATAAAAGTGGCCGAGACCTCTTGGGTCGCAGCGGCCAAGATCCCCTCCCTTTCTTAAAAGCGGCCGAGACCTCTTGGGTCGCAGCGGCCGAGAACCCCTCCCCTTCATAAAAGTGGCCGAGACCCCCTCCCCTTCATAAAAGTGGCCGAGACCTCTTGGGTCGCAGCGGCCAAGATCCCCTCCCTTTCTAAAAAGCGGCCGAGACCTCTTAGGTCGCAGCGGCCAAGAACCCCTTCCCTTCTTATAAGTAGCCGAGACCTCTTGGGTCGCATCGGCCGAGACCCCCTCCCCCTCATGGGGAGGGCGTCTCCACCGCTGCAAACCAAGAGATCTCGGCCCCTGTTAAGAAGGGGAGAGGGTCAACCATTCTTAAAAGCGGCCGAGACCTCTTGGGTCGCAGCGGCCGAGACCTTCTTCCCTTCCAAAATGCGGCCAAGACCTCTTGGGTCGCAGCGGCCAAGACCCCCTCCTCTTCTTAAAAGCGGCCGAGACCTCTTGGGTCGCAGCGGCCGAGAACCCCTCCCCTTCATAAAAGTGGCCGAGACCTCTTGGGTCGCAGCGGCCAAGACCCCCTCCCCTTCTTATAAGTAGCCGAGACCTCTTGGGTCGCAGCGGCCGAGACCCCCTCCCTCTCATGGGGAGGGCGTCTCCACCGCTGCAAACCAAGAGATTTCGGCCCCTGTTAAGAAGGGGAGAGGGTCAACCATTTTTAAAGGCGGCCGAGACCTCTTGGGTCGCAGCGGCCGAGAAACCCTCCCCTTCATAAATGTGGCCGAGACCCCCTCCCCTTCTTAAAAGTAGCCGAGACCTCTTGGGTCGCAGCGGCCGAGACCCCCTCCCTCTCATGGGGAGGGCGTCTCCACCGCTGCAAACCAAGAGATTTCGGCCCCTGTTAAGAAGGGGAGAGGGTCAACCATTTTTAAAGGCGGCCGAGACCTCTTGGGTCGCAGCGGCCGAGAAACCCTCCCCTTCATAAAAGTGGCCGAGACCCCCTCCCCTTCTTAAAAGTAGCCGAGACCTCTTGGGTCGCAGCGGCCGAGAACTTCTTCCCTTCTTAAATGCGGCCGAGACCTCTTGGGTCGCAGCGGCCAAGACCCCCTCCTCTTCTTAAAAGCGGCCGAGACCTCTTGGGTTGCAGCGGCCGAGACCCCCTCCCCTTCTTAAAAGTAGCCGAGACCTCTTGGGTCACAGCGGCCGAGACCTTCTTCCCTTCTTAAATGCGGCCGAGACCTCTTGGGTCGCAGCGGCCAAGACCCCCTCCTCTTCTTAAAAGCGGCCGAGACCTCTTGGGTCGCAGCGGCCGAGAACCCCTCCCCTTCATAAAAGTGGCCGAGACCTCTTGGGTCGCAGCGGCCAAGATCCCCTCCCTTTCTTAAAAGCGGCCGAGACCTCTTGGGTCGCAGCGGCCGAGAACCCCTCCCCTTCATAAAAGTGGCCGAGACCCCCTCCCCTTCATAAAAGTGGCCGAGACCTCTTGGGTCGCAGCGGCCAAGATCCCCTCCCTTTCCTAAAAAGAGGCCGAGACCTCTTGGGTCGCAGCGGCCGAGAACCCCTCCCCTTCTTAAAAGAGGCCGAGACCTCTTGGGTCGCAGAGGCCGAGACCCCCTCCCCTTCTTAAAAGCGGCCGAGACCTCTTGGGTCGCAGCGGCCGAGACCCCCTCCCCTTCTTATAAGTAGCCGAGACCTCTTGGGTCGCATCGGCCGAGACCCCCTCCCCCTCATGGGAAGGGCGTCTCCACCGCTGCAAACCAAGAGATCTCGGCCCCTGTTAAGAAGGGGGGAGGGTCAACCATTCATAAAGCGGCCGAGACCTCTTGGGTCGCAGCGGCCGAGACCTTCTTCCCTTCCAAAATGCGGCCATGACCTCTTGGGTCGCAGCGGCCAAGACCCCCTCCTCTTCTTAAAAGCGGCCGAGACCTCTTGGGTCACAGCGGCCGAGAACCCCTCCCCTTCATAAAAGTGGCCGAGACCTCTTGGGTCGCAGCGGCCAAGATCCCCTCCCTTTCTTAAAAGTGGCCGAGACCCCCTCCCCTTCTTAAAAGTAGCCGAGACCTCTTGGGTCACAGCGGCCGAGACCTTCTTCCCTTCTTAAATGCGGCCGAGACCTCTTGGGTCGCAGCGGCCAAGACCCCCTCCTCTTCTTAAAAGCGGCCGAGACCTCTTGGGTCACAGCGGCCGAGAACCCCTCCCCTTCATAAAAGTGGCCGAGACCTCTTGGGTCGCAGCGGCCAAGATCCCCTCCCTTTCTTAAAAGCGGCCGAGACCTCTTGGGTCGCAGCGGCCGAGAACCCCTCCCCTTCATAAAAAAGGCCGAGACCCCCTCCCCCTTCATAAAAGTGGCCGAGACCTCTTGGGTCGCAGCGGCCAAGATCCCCTCCCTTTCTAAAAAGCGGCCGAGACCTCTTGGGTCGCAGCGGCCGAGAACCCCTCCCCTTCTTAAAAGCGGCCGAGACCTCTTGGGTCGCAGCGGCCGAGACCTTCTTCCCTTCCAAAATGTGTCCAAGACCTCTTGGGTCGCAGCGGCCAAGACCCCCTCCTCTTCTTAAAAGCGGCCGAGACCTCTTGGGTCGCAGCGGCCGAGAACCCCTCCCCTTCATAAAAGTGGCCGAGACCTCTTGGGTCGCAGCGGCCAAGACCCCCTCCCCTTCTTAAAAGTAGCCTAGACCTCTTGAGTAGCAGCGGCCGAGACCTTCTTCCCTTTCTAAATGTGTCCGAGACCTCCTGGGTCGCAGCGGCCAAGACCCCCTCCCCTTCTTAAAAGTAGCCGAGACCTCTTGGGTAGCAGCGGCCAATACCTTCTTCCCTTCTTAAATGCGGCCGAAACCTCTTGGATCGCAGCGGCCAAGACCCCCTCCTCTTCTTAAAAGCGGCCGAGACCTCTTGGGTCGCAGCGGCCAAGAACCCCTCCCCTTCATAAAAGTGGCCGAGACTCCCTCCCCTTCTTAAAAGCGGCCGAGACCTCTTGGGTCGCAGCGGCCGAGACCCCCTCCCCTTCTTAAAAGAGGCCGAGACCTCTTGGGTCGCAGAGGCCGAGACCCCCTCCCCTTCTTAAAAGCGGCCGAGACCTCTTGGGTCGCAGCGGCCGAGACCCCCTCCCCTTCTTATAAGTAGCCGAGACCTCTTGGGTCGCATCGGCCGAGACCCCCTCCCCCTCATGGGGAGGGCGTCTCCACCGCTGCAAACCAAGAGATCTCGGCCCCTGTTAAGAAGGGGAGAGGGTCAACCATTCTTAAAAGCGGCCGAGACCTCTTGGGTCGCAGCGGCCGAGACCTTCTTCCCTTCCAAAATGCGGCCAAGACCTCTTGGGTCGCAGCGCCAAGACCCCCTCCTCTTCTTAAAAGCGGCCGAGACCTCTTGGGTCGCAGCGGCCGAGAACCCCTCCCCTTCATAAAAGTGGCCGAGACCTCTTGGGTCGCAGCGGCCAAGACCCCCTCCCCTTCTTATAAGTAGCCGAGACCTCTTGGGTCGCAGCGGCCGAGACCCCCTCCCTCTCATGGGGAGGGCGTCTCCACCGCTGCAAACCAAGAGATTTCGGCCCCTGTTAAGAAGGGGAGAGGGTCAACCATTTTTAAAGGCGGCCGAGACCTCTTGGGTCGCAGCGGCCGAGAAACCCTCCCCTTCATAAAAGTGGCCGAGACCCCCTCCCCTTCTTAAAAGTAGCCGAGACCTCTTGGGTCGCAGCGGCCGAGACCCCCTCCCTCTCATGGGGAGGGCGTCTCCACCGCTGCAAACCAAGAGATTTCGGCCCCTGTTAAGAAGGGGAGAGGGTCAACCATTTTTAAAGGCGGCCGAGACCTCTTGGGTCGCAGCGGCCGAGAAACCCTCCCCTTCATAAAAGTGGCCGAGACCCCCTCCCCTTCTTAAAAGTAGCCGAGACCTCTTGGGTCGCAGCGGCCGAGAACTTCTTCCCTTCTTAAATGCGGCCGAGACTTCTTGGGTCGCAGCGGCCAAGACCCCCTCCTCTTCTTAAAAGCGGCCGAGACCTCTTGGGTTGCAGCGGCCGTGACCCCCTCCCCTTCTTAAAAGTAGCCGAGACCTCTTGGGTCACAGCGGCCGAGACCTTCTTCCCTTCTTAAATGCGGCCGAGACCTCTTGGGTCGCAGCGGCCAAGACCCCCTCCTCTTCTTAAAAGCGGCCGAGACCTCTTGGGTCGCAGCGGCCGAGAACCCCTCCCCTTCATAAAAGTGGCCGAGACCTCTTGGGTCGCAGCGGCCAAGATCCCCTCCCTTTCTTAAAAGCGGCCGAGACCTCTTGGGTCGCAGCGGCCGAGAACCCCTCCCCTTCTTAAAAGTGGCCGAGACCCCCTCCCCTTCATAAAAGTGGCCGAGACCTCTTGGGTCGCAGCGGCCAAGATCCCCTCCCTTTCTAAAAAGAGGCCGAGACCTCTTGGGTCGCAGGGGCCGAGATCCCCTCCCCTTCTTAAAAGAGGCCGAGACCTCTTGGGTCGCAGAGGCCGAGACCCCCTCCCCTTCTTAAAAGCGGCCGAGACCTCTTGGGTCGCAGCGGCCGAGACCCCCTCCCCTTCTTATAAGTAGCCGAGACCTCTTGGGTCGCATCGGCCGAGACCCCCTCCCCCTCATGGGAAGGGCGTCTCCACCGCTGCAAACCAAGAGATCTCGGCCCCTGTTAAAAAGGGGGGAGGGTCAACCATTCATAAAAGCGGCCGAGACCTCTTGGGTCGCAGCGGCCGAGACCTTCTTCCCTTCCAAAATGCGGCCATGACCTCTTGGGTCGCAGCGGCCAAGACCCCCTCCTCTTCTTAAATGCGGCCGAGACCTCTTGGGTCGCAGCGGCCGAGATCCCCTCCCCTTCTTAAAAGAGGCCGAGACCTCTTGGGTCGCAGAGGCCGAGACCCCCCTCCCCTTCTTAAAAGCGGCCGAGACCTCTTGGGTCGCAGCGGCCGAGACCCCCTCCCCTTCTTATAAGTAGCCGAGACCTCTTGGGTCGCATCGGCCGAGACCCCCTCCCCCTCATGGGAAGGGCGTCTCCACCGCTGCAAACCAAGAGATCTCGGCCCCTGTTAAGAAGGGGGGAGGGTCAACCATTCATAAAAGCGGCCGAGACCTCTTGGGTCGCAGCGGCCGAGACCTTCTTCCCTTCCAAAATGCGGCCATGACCTCTTGGGTCGCAGCGGCCAAGACCCCCTCCTCTTCTTAAAAGCGGCCGAGACCTCTTGGGTCGCAGCGGCCGAGAACCCCTCCCCTTCATAAAAGTGGCCGAGACCCCCTCCCCTTCATAAAAGTGGCCGAGACCTCTTGGGTCGCAGCGGCCAAGATCCCCTCCCTTTCTAAAAAGCGGCCGAGACCTCTTAGGTCGCAGCGGCCGAGAACCCCTTCCCTTCTTAAAAGAGGCCGAGACCTCTTGGGTCGCAGAGGCCGGGACCCCCTCCCTTTCTTAAAAGCGGCCGAGACCTCTTGGGTCGCAGCGGCCGAGACCCCCTCCCCTTCTTATAAGTAGCCGAGACCTCTTGGGTCGCATCGGCCGAGACCCCCTCCCCCTCATGGGGTGGGCGTCTCCACCGCTGCAAACCAAGAGATCTCGGCCCCTGTTAAGAAGGGGAGAGGGTCAACCATTCTTAAAAGCGGCCGAGACCTCTTGGGTCGCAGCGGCCGAGACCTTCTTCCCTTCCAAAATGCAGCCAAGACCTCTTGGGTCGCAGCGGCCAAGACCCCCTCCTCTTCTTAAAAGCGGCCGAGACATCTTGGGTCGCAGCGGCCGAGAACCCCTCCCCTTCATAAAAGTGTCCGAGACCTCTCGGGTCGCAGTGTCCAAGACCCCCTCCCCTTCTTATAAGTAGCCGAGACCTCTTGGGTTGCAGCGGCCGAGACCCCCTCCCTCTCATGGGGAGGGCGTCTCCACCGCTGCAAACCAAGAGATTTCGGCCCCTGTTAAGAAGGGGAGAGGGTCAACCATTTTTAAAGGCGGCCGAGAACTCTTGGGTCGCAGCGGCCGAGAAACCCTCCCCTTCATAAAAGTGGCCGAGACCCCCTCCCCTTCTTAAAAGTAGCCGAGACCTCTTGGGTCGCAGCGGCCGAGAACTTCTTCTCTTCTTAAATGCGGCCGAGACCTCTTTGGTCGCAGCGGCCAAGACCCCCTCCTCTTCTTAAAAGCGGCCGAGACCTCTTGGGTTGCAGCGGCCGAGACCCCCTCCCCTTCTTAAAAGTAGCCGAGACCTCTTGGGTCACAGCGGCCGAGACCTTCTTCCCTTCTTAAAAGCGGCCGAGACCTCTTGGGTCGCAGCGGCCAAGACCCCCTCCTCTTCTTAAAAGCGGCCGAGACCTCTTGGGTCACAGCGGCCGAGAACCCCTCCCCTTCATAAAAGTGGCCGAGACCTCTTGGGTCGCAGCGGCCAAGATCCCCTCCCTTTCTTAAAAGCGGCCGAGACCTCTTGGGTCGCAGCGGCCGAGAACCCCTCCCCTTCATAAAAAAGGCCGAGACCCCCTCCCCTTCATAAAAGTGGCCGAGACCTCTTGGGTCGCAGCGGCCAAGATCCCCTCCCTTTCTAAAAAGCGTCCGAGACCTCTTGGGTCGCAGCGGCCGAGAACCCCTCCCCTTCTTAAAAGCGGCCGAGACCTCTTGGGTCGCAGCGGCCGAGACCTTCTTCCCTTCCAAAATGTGGCCAAGACCTCTTGGGTCGCAGCGGCCAAGACCCCGTCCTCTTCTTAAAAGCGGCCGAGACCTCTTGGGTCGCAGCGGCCGAGAACCCCTCCCCTTCATAAAAGTGGCCGAGACCTCTTGGGTCGCAGCGGCCAAGACCCCCTTCCCTTCTTAAAAGTAGCCGAGACCTCTTGGGTCGCAGCGGCCGAGAACCCCTCCCCTTCATAAAAGTGGCCGAGACCTCTTGGGTCGCAGCGGCCAAGACCCCCTCCCCTTCTTAAAAGTAGCCGAGACCTCTTGAGTAGCAGCGGCCGAGACCTTCTTCCCTTCTTAAATGCGGCCGAGACCTCTTGGATCGCAGCGGCCAAGACCCCCTCCTCTTCTTAAAAGCGGCCGAGACCTCTTGGGTCGCAGCAGCCGAGAACCCCTCCCCTTCATAAAAGTAGCCGAGACCTCTTGGGTCGCAGCGGCCAAGATCCCCTCAATTTCTTAAAAGCGGCCTAGACTTCTTGGGGCGCAGCGGCCGAGAACCCCTCCCCTTCTTAAAAGCGGCCGAGACCTCTTGGGTCGCAGCGGCCGAGACCCCCTCCCCTTCTTAAAAGTGGCCGAGATCTCTTGGGTCGCAGCGGCCAAGACCCCCTCCCCTTCTTAAAAGCGGCCGAGACCTCTTGGGTCGCAGCGGCCGAGACCTTCTTTCCTTCTTAAATGCGGCCGAGACCTCTTGGGTCGCAGCGGCCAAGACCCCCTCCTCTTCTTAAAAGCGGCCGAGACCTCTTGGGTCGCAGCGGCCGAGACCCCCTCCCCTTCTTAAAAGTAGCCGAGACCTCTTGGGTCGCAGTGGTTGAGACCTTCTTCCCTTCTTAAATGCGGCCGACACTTCTTGGGTCGCAGCGGCCAAGACCCCCTCCTCTTCTTAAAAGCGGCCGATACCTCTTGGGTCGCAGCGGCCTAGATCCCCTCCCTTTCTTAAAAGCGGCCGAGACCTCTTGGGTCGCAGCGGCCGAGAACCCCCCACCTTCTTAACAGCGGCCGAGACCTCTTGGGTCGCAGCGGCCGAGACCCCCTCCCCTTCTTAAAAGCGGCCGAGACCTCTTGGGTCGCAGCGGCCGAGACCCCCTCCCCTTCTTAAAATCAGCTGAGACCTCTTGGATCGCAGCGGCCGAGACCCCCTCCCCTTCTTATAAGTAGCCGAGACCTCTTGGGTCGCAGCGGCCGAGACCCCCTCCCCCTCATGGGGAGGGCGTCTCCACCGCTGCAAACCAAGAGATCTCGGCCCCTGTTAAGAAGGGGAGAGGGTCAACCATTCTTAAAAGCGGCCGAGACCTCTTGGGTCGCAGCGGCCGAGAACCCCTCCCCTTCATAAAAGTGGCCGAGACCACCTTCCCTTCTTAAAAGCGGCCGAGACCTCTTGGGTCGCAGCGGCCAAGACCCCCTCCCCTTCTTAAAAGCGGCCGAGACCTCTTGGGTCGCAGCGGCCGAGACCCCCTTCCCTTCTTAAAAGTAGCCGAGACCTCTTGGGTCGCAGCGGCCGAGACCCCCTCCCCTTCTTAAAAGCGGCCGAGACCCCTCGGGTCGCAGCGGCCGAGAACCCCTCCCCTTCATAAAAGTGGCCGAGACCTCTTGGGTCGCAGCGGCCAAGATCCCCTCCCTTTCTTAAAAGCGGCCGAGACCTCTTGGGTCGCAGCGGCCGAGAACCCCTCCCCTTCTTAAAAGCGGCCGAGACCTCTTGGGTCGCAGCGGCCGAGACCCCCTCCCCTTCTTAAAATCAGCCGAGACCTCTTGGATCTCAGCGGCCGAGACCCCCTCCCCTTCTTATAAGTAGCCGAGACCTCTTGGGTCGCAGCGGCCGAGACCCCCTCCCCCTCAAGAGGAGGGCGTCTCCACCGCTGCAAACCAAGAGATCTCGGCCCCTGTTAAGAAGGGGAGAGGGTCAACCATTCTTAAACGCGGCCGAGACCTCTTGGGTCGCAGCGGCCGAGAACCCCTCCCCTTCATAAAAGTAGCCGAGACCTCTTGGGTCGCAGCGGCCAAGATCCCCTCCCTTTCTTAAAAGCGGCCGAGACCTCTTGGGTCGCAGCGGCCGAGAACCCCTCCCCACATAAAAATGGCCGAGACCTCTTGGGTCGCAGCGGCCAAGACCCCCTCCCCTTCTTAAAAGTAGCCGAGACCTCTTGGGTAGCAGCGGCCGAGACCTTCTTCCCTTCCTAAATGCGGCCGAGACCTCTTGGGTCACAGCGGCCAAGACCCCCTCCTACTCTTAAAAGCGGCCGAGACCTCTTAGGTCGCAGCGGCCGAGAACCCCTCCCCTTCATAAAAGTGGCCGAGACCTCTTTGGTCGCAGCGGCCAAGATCCACTACGTTTCTTAAAAGCGGCCGAGACCCCTCCCCTTCTTAAAAGCGGCAGAGACCTCGTGGGTCGCAGCAGCCGAGACCCCCTCCCCTTCTTTTAAGTAGCCGAGACCTCTTGGGTCGCAGCGGCCGAGACCCCCTCCCCCTCATGGGGAGGGCGTCTCCACCGCTGCAAACCAAGAGATCTCAGCCCCTTTTAAGAAGGGGAGAGGGTCAACCATTCTTAAAAGCGGCCGAGACCTCTTGGGTCGCAGCGGCCAAGAACCCCTCCCCTTCATAAAAGTGGCCGAGACTCCCTCCCCTTCTTAAAAGCGGCCGAGACCTCTTGGGTCGCAGCGGCCGAGACCCCCTCCCCTTCTTAAAAGAGGCCGAGACCTCTTGGGTCGCAGAGGCCGAGACCCCCTCCCCTTCTTAAAAGCGGCCGAGACCTCTTGGGTCGCAGCGGCCGAGACCCCCTCCCCCTCATGGGGAGGGCGTTTCCACCGCTGCAAACCAAGAGATCTCGGCCCCTGTTAAGAAGGGGAGAGGGTCAACCATTCTTAAAAGCGGCCGAGACCTCTTGGGTCGCAGCGGCCGAGACCTTCTTCCCTTCCAAAATGCGGCCAAGACCTCTTGGGTCGCAGCGGCCAAGACCCCCTCCTCTTCTTAAAAGCGGCCGAGACCTCTTGGGTCGCAGCGGCCGAGAACCCCTCCCCTTCATAAAAGTGGCCGAGACCTCTTGGGTCGCAGCGGCCAAGACCCCCTCCCCTTCTTATAAGTAGCCGAGACCTCTTGGGTCGCAGCGGCCGAGACCCCCTCCCTCTCATGGGGAGGGCGTCTCCACCGCTGCAAACCAAGAGATTTCGGCCCCTGTTAAGAAGGGGAGAGGGTCAACCATTTTTAAAGGCGGCCGAGACCTCTTGGGTCGCAGCGGCCGAGAAACCCTCCCCTTCATAAAAGTGGCCGAGACCCGCTCCCCTTCATAAAAGTAGCCGAGACCTCTTGGGTCGCAGCGGCCGAGAACTTCTTCCCTTCTTAAATGCGGCCGAGACCTCTTGGGTCGCAGCGGCCAAGACCCCCCTCCTCTTCTTAAAAGCGGCCGAGACCTCTTGGGTTGCAGCGGCCGAGACCCCCTCCCCTTCTTAAAAGTAGCCGAGACCTCTTGGGTCACAGCGGCCGAGACCTTCTTCCCTTCTTAAATGCGGCCGAGACCTCTTGGGTCGCAGCGGCCAAGACCCCCTCCTCTTCTTAAAAGCGGCCGAGACCTCTTGGGTCGCAGCGGCCGAG
Organism: Hyla sarda; assembly: GCF_029499605.1. Classification (NCBI taxonomy): domain Eukaryota; kingdom Metazoa; phylum Chordata; class Amphibia; order Anura; family Hylidae; genus Hyla; species Hyla sarda. Next base: position 105,804 of record NW_026607713.1, on the reverse strand, counting down.
AACCCCTCCCCTTCATAAAAGTGGCCGAGACCCCCTCCCCTTCATAAAAGTGGCCGAGACCTCTTGGGTCGCAGCGGCCAAGATCCCCTCCCTTTCTAAAAAGAGGCCGAGACCTCTTGGGTCGCAGCGGCCGAGAACCCCTCCCCTTCTTAAAAGAGGCCGAGACCTCTTGGGTCGCAGAGGCCGAGACCCCCTCCCCTTCTTAAAAGCGGCCGAGACCTCTTGGGTCGCAGCGGCCGAGACCCCCTCCCCTTCTTATAAGTAGCCGAGACCTCTTGGGTCGCATCGGCCGAGACCCCCTCCCCCTCATGGGGAGGGCGTCTCCACCGCTGCAAACCAAGAGATCTCGGCCCCTGTTAAGAAGGGGAGAGGGTCAACCATTCATAAAAGCGGCCGAGACCTTCTTCCCTTCCAAAATGCGGCCAAGACCTCTTGGGTCGCAGCGGCCAAGACCCCCTCCTCTTCTTAAAAGCGGCCGAGACCTCTCGGGTCGCAGCGGCCGAGAACCCCTCCCCTTCATAAAAGTTGCCGAGACCTCTTGGGTCGCAGCGGCCAAGACCCCCTCCCCTTCTTAAAAGTAGCCGAGACCTCTTGAGTAGCAGCGGCCGAGACCTTCTTCCCTTTCTAAATGTGTCCGAGACCTCTTGGGTCGCAGAGGCCAAGACCCCCTCCCCTTCTTAAAAGTAGCCGAGACCTCTTGGGTAGCAGCGGCCAATACCTTCTTCCCTTCTTAAATGCGGCGGAGACCTCTTGGGTCGCAGCGGCCAAGACCCCCTCCTCTTCTTAAAAGCGGCCGAGACCTCTTGGGTCGCAGCAGCCGAGAACCCCTCCCCTTCATAAAAGTAGCCGAGACCTCTTGGGTCGCAGCGGCCAAGATCCCCTCAATTTCTTAAAGCGGCCTAGACCTCTTGGGTCGCAGCGGCCGAGAACCCCTCCCCTTCTTAAAAGCGGCCGAGACCTCTTGGGTCGCAGCGGCCGAGACCCCCTCCCCTTCTTAAAAGTGGCCGAGACCTCTTGGGTCGCAGCGGCCAAGACCCCCTCCTCTTCTTAAAAGCGGCCGAGACCTCTTGGGTCGCAGCGGCCGAGACCTTCTTCCCTTCTTAAATGCGGCCGAGACCTCTTGGGTCGCAGCGGCCAAGACCCCTTCCTCTTCTTAAAAGCGGCCGAGACCTCTTGGGTAGCAGAGGCCGAGTCCCCCTCCCCTTCTTAAAAGTAGCCGAGACCTCTTGGGTCGCAGCGGTTGAGACCTTCTTCCCTTCTTAAATGCGGCCGAGACTTCTTGGGTCGCAGCGGCCAAGACCCCCTCCTCTTCTTAAAAGCGGCCGAGACCTCTTGGGTCGCAGCGGCCTAGATCCCCTCCCTTTCTTAAAAGCGGCCGAGACCTCTTGGGTCGCAGCGGCCGAGAACCCCTCACCTTCTTAAAAGCGGCCGAGACCTCTTGGGTCGCAGCGGCCGAGACCCCCTCCCCTTCTTAAAAGCGGCCGAGACCTCTTGGGTCACAGCGGCCGAGACCCCCTCCCCTTCTTAAAATCAGCTGAGACCTCTTGGATCGCAGCGGCCGAGACCCCCTCCCCTTCTTATAAGTAGCCGAGACCTCTTGGGTCGCAGCGGCCGAGACCCCCTCCCCCTCATGGGGAGGGCGTCTCCACCGCTGCAAACCAAGAGATCTCGGCCCCTGTTAAGAAGGGGAGAGGGTCAACCATTCTTAAAAGCGGCCGAGACCTCTTGGGTCGCAGCGGCCGAGAACCCCTCCCCTTCATAAAAGTGGCCGAGACCACCTTCCCTTCTTAAAAGCGTCCGAGACCTCTTGGGTCGCAGCGGCCAAGACCCCCTCCCCTTCTTAAAAGCGGCCGAGACCTCTTGGGTCGCAGCGGCCGAGACCCCCTTCCCTTCTTAAAAGTAGCCGAGAACTCTTGGGTCGCAGCGGCCGAGACCCCCTCCCCTTCTTAAAAGCGGCCGAGACCTCTCGGGTCGCAGCGGCCGAGAACCCCTCCCCTTCATAAAAGTGGCCGAGACCTCTTGGGTCGCAGCGGCCAAGATCCCCTCCCTTTCTTAAAAGCGTCCGAGACCTCTTGGGTCGCAGCGGCCGAGAACCCCTCCCCTTCTTAAAAGCGGCTGAGACCTCTTGGGTCGCAGCGGCCGAGACCCCCTCCCCTTCTTAAAATCAGCCGAGACCTCTTGGATCTCAGCGGCCGAGACCCCCTCCCCCTCAAGAGGAGGGTGTCTCCACCGCTGCAAACCAAGAGATCTCGGCCCCTGTTAAGAAGGGGAGAGGGTCAACCATTCTTAAAAGCGGCTGAGACCTCTTGGGTCGCAGCGGCCGAGAACCCCTCCCCTTCATAAAAGTGGCCGAGACCTCTTGGGTCGCAGCGGCCAAGATCCCCTCCCTTTCTTAAAAGCGGCCGAGACCTCTTGGGTCGCAGCGGCCGAGAACCCCTCCCCTTCATAAAAGTGGCCGAGACCTCTTGGGTCGCAGCGGCCAAGACCCCCTCCCCTTCTTAAAAGTAGCCGAGACCTCTTGGGTAGCAGCGGCCGAGACCTTCTTCCCTTCCTAAATGCGGCCGAGACCTCTTGGGTCACAGCGGCCAAGACCCCCTCCTATTCTTAAAAGCGGCCGAGACCTCTTGGGTCGCAGCGGCCGAGAACCCCTCCCCTTCATAAAAGTGGCCGAGACCTCTTGGGTCGCAGCGGCCAAGATCCAATACGTTTCTTAAAAGCGGCCGAGACTTCTTGGGTTGCAGCGCCCGAGACCCCTCCCCTTCTTAAAAGTGGCCGAGACCTCGTGGGTCGCAGCGGCCGAGACCCCCTCCCCTTCTTTTAAGTAGCCGAGACCATTTGGGTCGCAGCGGCCGTGACCCCCTCCCCCTCATGGGGAGGGCGTCTCCACCGCTGCAAACCAAGAGATCTCAGCCCCTTTTAAGAAGGGGAGAGGGTCAACCATTCTTAAAAGCGGCCGAGACCTCTTGGGTCGCAGCGGCCAAGAACCCCTCCCCTTCATAAAAGTGGCCGAGACTCCCTCCCCTTCTTAAAAGCGGCCGAGACCTCTTGGGTCGCAGCGGCCGAGACCCCCTCCCCTTCTTAAAAGAGGCCGAGACCTCTTGGGTCGCAGAGGCCGAGACCCCCTCCCCTTCTTAAAAGCGGCCGAGACCTCTTGGGTCGCAGCGGCCGAGACCCCCTCCCCTTCTTATAAGTAGCCGAGACCTCTTGGGTCGCATCGGCCGAGACCCCCTCCCCCTCATGGGGAGGGCGTCTCCACCGCTGCAAACCAAGAGATCTCGGCCCCTGTTAAGAAGGGGAGAGGGTCAACCATTCTTAAAAGCGGCCGAGACCTCTTGGGTCGCAGCGGCCGAGACCTTCTTCCCTTCCAAAATGCGGCCAAGACCTCTTGGGTCGCAGCGGCCAAGACCCCCTCCTCTTCTTAAAAGCGGCCGAGACCTCTTGGGTCGCAGCGGCCGAGAACCCCTCCCCTTCATAAAAGTGGCCGAGACCTCTTGGGTCGCAGCGGCCGAGACCCCCTCCCCTTCTTATAAGTAGCCGAGACCTCTTGGGTCGCAGCGGCAGAGACCCCCTCCCCCTCATGGGGAGGGCGTCTCCACTGCTGCAAACCAAGAGATCTCGGCCCCTGTTAAGAAGGGGAGAGGGTCAACCATTCTTAAAAGCGGCCGAGACCTCTTGGGTCGCAGCGGCCGAGAACCCCTCCCCTTCATAAAAGTGGCCGAGACCACCTTCCCTTCTTAAAAGCGTCCGAGACCTCTTGGGTCGCAGCGGCCAAGACCCCCTCCCCTTCTTAAAAGCGGCCGAGACCTCTTGGGTCGCAGCGGCCGAGACCCCCTTCCCTTCTTAAAAGTAGCCGAGACCTCTTGGGTCGCAGCGGCCGAGACCCCCTCCCCTTCTTAAAAGCGGCCGAGACCTCTCGGGTCGCAGCGGCCGAGAACCCCTCCCCTTCATAAAAGTGGCCGAGACCTCTTGGGTCGCAGCGGCCAAGATCCCCTCCCTTTCTTAAAAGCGTCCGAGACCTCTTGGGTCGCAGCGGCCGAGAACCCCTCCCCTTCTTAAAAGCGGCTGAGACCTCTTGGGTCGCAGCGGCCGAGACCCCCTCCCCTTCTTAAAATCAGCCGAGACCTCTTGGATCTCAGCGGCCGAGACCCCCTCCCCCTCAAGAGGAGGGCGTCTCCACCGCTGCAAACCAAGAGATCTCGGCCCCTGTTAAGAAGGGGAGAGGGTCAACCATTCTTAAAAGCGGCTGAGACCTCTTGGGTCGCAGCGGCCGAGAACCCCTCCCCTTCATAAAAGTGGCCGAGACCTCTTGGGTCGCAGCGGCCAAGATCCCCTCCCTTTCTTAAAAGCGGCCGAGACCTCTTGGGTCGCAGCGGCCGAGAACCCCTCCCCTTCATAAAAGTGGCCGAGACCTCTTGGGTCGCAGCGGCCAAGACCCCCTCCCCTTCTTAAAAGTAGCCGAGACCTCTTGGGTAGCAGCGGCCGAGACCTTCTTCCCTTCCTAAATGCGGCCGAGACCTCTTGGGTCACAGCGGCCAAGACCCCCTCCTATTCTTAAAAGCGGCCGAGACCTCTTGGGTCGCAGCGGCCGAGAACCCCTCCCCTTCATAAAAGTGGCCGAGACCTCTTGGGTCGCAGCGGCCAAGATCCAATACGTTTCTTAAAAGCGGCCGAGACTTCTTGGGTTGCAGCGCCCGAGACCCCTCCCCTTCTTAAAAGTGGCCGAGACCTCGTGGGTCGCAGCGGCCGAGACCCCCTCCCCTTCTTTTAAGTAGCCGAGACCATTTGGGTCGCAGCGGCCGTGACCCCCTCCCCCTCATGGGGAGGGCGTCTCCACCGCTGCAAACCAAGAGATCTCAGCCCCTTTTAAGAAGGGGAGAGGGTCAACCATTCTTAAAAGCGGCCGAGACCTCTTGGGTCGCAGCGGCCAAGAACCCCTCCCCTTCATAAAAGTGGCCGAGACTCCCTCCCCTTCTTAAAAGCGGCCGAGACCTCTTGGGTCGCAGCGGCCGAGACCCCCTCCCCTTCTTAAAAGAGGCCGAGACCTCTTGGGTCGCAGAGGCCGAGACCCCCTCCCCTTCTTAAAAGCGGCCGAGACCTCTTGGGTCGCAGCGGCCGAGACCCCCCTCCCCTTCTTATAAGTAGCCGAGACCTCTTGGGTCGCATCGGCCGAGACCCCCTCCCCCTCATGGGGAGGGCGTCTCCACCGCTGCAAACCAAGAGATCTCGGCCCCTGTTAAGAAGGGGAGAGGGTCAACCATTCTTAAAAGCGGCCGAGACCTCTTGGGTCGCAGCGGCCGAGACCTTCTTCCCTTCCAAAATGCGGCCAAGACCTCTTGGGTCGCAGCGGCCAAGACCCCCTCCTCTTCTTAAAAGCGGCCGAGACCTCTTGGGTCGCAGCGGCCGAGAACCCCTCCCCTTCATAAAAGTGGCCGAGACCTCTTGGGTCGCAGCGGCGAAGACCCCCTCCCCTTCTTATAAGTAGCCGAGACCTCTTGGGTCGCAGCGGCCGAGACCCCCCTCCCTCTCATGGGGAGGGCGTCTCCACCGCTGCAAACCAAGAGATTTCGGCCCTTGTTAAGAAGGGGAGAGGGTCAACCATTTTTAAAGGCGGCCGAGACCTCTTGGGTCGCAGCGGCCGAGAAACCCTCCCCTTCATAAAAGTGGCCGAGACCCCCTCCCCTTCTTAAAAGTAGCCGAGACCTCTTGGGTCTCAGCGGCCGAGAACTTCTTCCCTTCTTAAATGCGGCCGAGACCTCTTGGGTCGCAGCGGCCAAGACCCCCTCCTCTTCTTAAAAGCGGCCGAGACCTCTTGGGTTGCAGCGGCCGACACCCCCTCCCCTTCTTAAAAGTAGCCGAGACCTCTTGGGTCACAGCGGCCGAGACCTTCTTCCCTTCTTAAATGCGGCCGAGACCTCTTGGGTCGCAGCGGCCAAGACCCCCTCCTCTTCTTAAAAGCGGCCGAGACCTCTTGGGTCGCAGCGGCCGAGAACCCCTCCCCTTCATAAAAGTGGCCGAGACCTCTTGGGTCGCAGCGGCCAAGATCCCCTCCCTTTCTTAAAAGCGGCCGAGACCTCTTGGGTCGCAGCGGCCGAGAACCCCTCCCCTTCATAAAAGTGGCCGAGACCCCCTCCCCTTCATAAAAGTGGCCGAGACCTCTTGGGTCGCAGCGGCCAAGATCCCCTCCCTTTCTAAAAAGAGGCCGAGACCTCTTGGGTCGCAGCGGCCGAGAACCCCTCCTCTTCTTAAAAGAGGCCGAGACTTCTTGGGTCGCAGAGGCCGAGACCCCCTCCCCTTCTTAAAAGCGGCCGAGACCTCTTGGGTCGCAGCGGCCGAGACCCCCTCCCCTTCTTATAAGTAGCCGAGACCTCTTGGGTCGCATCGGCCGAGACCCCCTCCCCTTCATAAAAGTGGCCAAGACCTCTTGGGTCGCAGCGGCCAAGATCCCCTCCCTTTCTTAAAAGCGGCCGAGACCTCTTGGGTCGCAGAGGCCGAGACCCCCTCCCCTTCTTAAAAGCGGCCGAGACCTCTTGGATCTCAGCGGCCGAGACCCCCTCCCCTTCTTATAAGTAGCCGAGACCTCTTGGGTCGCAGCGGCCGAGACCCCCTCCCCCTCAAGAGGAGGGCGTCTCCACCGCTGCCAACCAAGAGATCTCGGCCCCTGTTAAGAAGGGGAGAGGGTCAACCATTCTTAAAAGCGGCTGAGACCTCTTGGGTCGCAGCGGCCGAGAACCCCTCCACTTCATAAAAGTGGCCGAGACCTCTTGGGTCGCAGCGGCCAAGATCCCCTCCCTTTCTTAAAAGCGGCCGAGACCTCTTGGGTCGCAGCGGCCGAGAACCCCTCCCCTTCTTAAAAGCGGCCGAGACCTCTTTGGTCGCAGCGGCCGAGACCCCCTCCCCTACTTAAAAGTGGCCGAGACCTCTTGGGTCGCAGCGGCCGAGACCTTCTTCCCTTCCTAAATGCGGCCAAGACCTCTTGGGTCGCAGCGGCCAAGACCCCCTCCTCTTCTTAAAAGCGGCCGAGACCTCTTGGGTCGCAGCGGCCGAGAACCCCTCCCCTTCATAAAAGTGGCCGAGACCTCTTGGGTCGCAGCGGCCAAGACCCCCTCCCCTTCTTAAAAGTAGCCGAGACCTCTTGGGTAGCAGCGGCCGAGACCTTCTTCCCTTCCTAAATGCGGCCGAGACCTCTTGGTTCACAGCGGCCAAGACACCCTCCTATTCTTAAAAGCGGCCGAGACCTCTTGGGTCGCAGCGGCCGAGAACCCCTCCCCTTCATAAAAGTGGCCGAGACCTCTTGGGTCGCAGCGGCCAAGATCCCCTCCCTTTCTTAAAAGCGGCCGAGACCTCTTGGGTCGCAGCGGCCGAGAACCCCTCCCCTTCTTAAAAGCGGCCGAGACCTCTTTGGTCGCAGCGGCCGAGACCCCCTCCCCTACTTAAAAGTGGCCGAGACCTCTTGGGTCGCAGCGGCCAAGACCTTCTTCCCTTCCTAAATGCGGCCAAGACCTCTTGGGTCGCAGCGGCCAAGACCCCCTCCTCTTCTTAAAAGCGGCCGAGACCTCTTGGGTCGCAGCGGCCGAGAACCCCTCCCCTTCATAAAAGTGGCCGAGACCTCTTGGGTCGCAGCGGCCAAGACCCCCTCCCCTTCTTAAAAGTAGCCGAGACCTCTTGGGTAGCAGCGGCCGAGACCTTCTTCCCTTCCTAAATGCGGCCGAGACCTCTTGGTTCACAGCGGCCAAGACCCCCTCCTATTCTTAAAAGCGGCCGAGACCTCTTGGGTCGCAGCGGCCGAGAACCCCTCCCCTTCATAAAAGTGGCCGAGACCTCTTGGGTCGCAGCGGCCAAGATCCACTACGTTTCTTAAAAGCGGCCGAGACTTCTTGGGTTGCAGCGCCCGAGACCCCTCCCCTTCTTAAAAGCGGCCGAGACCTCGTGGGTCGCAGCGGCCGAGACCCCCTCCCCTTCTTTTAAGTAGCCGAGACCTCTTAGGTCGCAGCGGCCGAGACCCCATCCCCCTCATGGGGAGGGCGTCTCCACCGCTGCAAACCAAGAGATCTCAGCCCCTTTTAAGAAGGGGAGAGGGTCAACCATTCTTAAAAGCGGCCGAGACCTCTTGGGTCGCAGCGGCCGAGAACCCCTCCCCTTCATAAAAGTGGCCGAGACCCCCTCCCCTTCATAAAAGTGGCCGAGACCTCTTGGGTCGCAGCGGCCAAGATCCCCTCCCTTTCTAAAAAGAGGCCGAGACCTCTTGGGTCGCAGCGGCCGAGAACCCCTCCCCTTCTTAAAAGCGGCCGAGACCTCTTGGGTCGCAGCGGCCGAGACCCCCTCCCCTTCTTATAAGTAGCCAAGACCTCTTGGGTCGCATCGGCCGAGACCCCCTCCCCTTCATAAAAGTGGCCAAGACCTCTTGGGTCGCAGCGGCCAAGATCCCCTCCCTTTCTTAAAAGCGGCCGAGACCTCTTGGGTCGCAGCGGCCGAGAACCCCTCCCACTTCATGGGGAGGGCGTCTCCACCGCTGCAAACCAAGAGGTCTCAGCCCATTTTAAGAAGGGGAGGGGGTCAACCATTCTTAAAAGCAGCCGAGACCTCTTGGGTCGCAGCGGCCAAGACCCCTCCCCTTCATAAAAGTGGCCGAGACCTCTTGGGTCGCAGCGGCCAAGATCCACTCCGTTTCTTAAAAGCGGCCGAGACTTCTTGGGTTGCAGCGCCCGAGACCCCTCCCCTTCTTAAAAGCGGCCGAGACCTCGTGGGTCGCAGCGGCCGAGACCCCCTCCCCTTCTTTTAAGTAGCCGAGACCTCTTGGGTCGCAGCGGCCGAGACCCCCTCCCCTTCTTAAAAGTAGCCGAGACCTCTTGGGTCGCAGTGGTTGAGACCTTCTTCCCTTCTTAAATGCGGCCGAGACTTCTTGGGTCGCAGCGGCCAAGACCCCCTCCTCTTCTTAAAAGCGGCCGATACCTCTTGGGTCGCAGCGGCCTAGATCCCCTCCCTTTCTTAAAAGCGGCCGAGACCTCTTGGGTCGCAGCGGCCGAGAACCCCTCACCTTCTTAACAGCGGCCGAGACCTCTTGGGTCGCAGCGGCCGAGACCCCCTCCCCTTCTTAAAAGCGGCCGAGACCTCTTGGGTCGCAGCGGCCGAGACCCCCTCCCCTTCTTAAAATCAGCTGAGACCTCTTGGATCGCAGCGGCCGAGACCCCCTCCCCTTCTTATAAGTAGCCGAGACCTCTTGGGTCGCAGCGGCCGAGACCCCCTCCCCCTCATGGGGAGGGCGTCTCCACCGCTGCAAACCAAGAGATCTCGGCCCCTGTTAAGAAGGGGAGAGGGTCAACCATTCTTAAAAGCGGCCGAGACCTCTTGGGTCGCAGCGGCCGAGAACCCCTCCCCTTCATAAAAGTGGCCGAGACCACCTTCCCTTCTTAAAAGCGGCCGAGACCTCTTGGGTCGCAGCGGCCAAGACCCCCTCCCCTTCTTAAAAGCGGCCGAGACCTCTTGGGTCGCAGCGGCCGAGACCCCCTTCCCTTCTTAAAAGTAGCCGAGACCTCTTGGGTCGCAGCGGCCGAGACCCCCTCCCCTACTTAAAAGCGGCCGAGACCCCTCGGGTCGCAGCGGCCGAGAACCCCTCCCCTTCATAAAAGTGGCCGAGACCTCTTGGGTCGCAGCGGCCAAGATCCCCTCCCTTTCTTAAAAGCGGCCGAGACCTCTTGGGTCGCAGCGGCCGAGAACCCCTCCCCTTCTTAAAAGCGGCCGAGACCTCTTGGGTCGCAGCGGCCGAGACCCCCTCCCCTTCTTAAAATCAGCCGAGACCTCTTGGATCTCAGCGGCCGAGACCCCCTCCCCTTCTTATAAGTAGCCGAGACCTCTTGGGTCGCAGCGGCCGAGACCCCCTCCCCCTCAAGAGGAGGGCGTCTCCACCGCTGGAAACCAAGAGATCTCGGCCCCTGTTAAGAAGGGGAGAGGGTCAACCATTCTTAAAAGCGGCCGAGACCTCTTGGGTCGCAGCGGCCGAGAACCCCTCCCCTTCATAAAAGTAGCCGAGACCTCTTGGGTCGCAGCGGCCAAGATCCCCTCCCCTTCTTAAAAGTAGCCAAGACCTCTTGGGTAGCAGCGGCCAATACCTTCTTCCCTTCTTAAATGCGGCGGAGACCTCTTGGGTCGCAGCGGCCAAGACCCCCTCCTCTTCTTAAAAGCGGCCGAGACCTCTTGGGTCGCAGCAGCCGAGAACCCCTCCCCTTCATAAAAGTAGCCGAGACCTCTTGGGTCGCAGCGGCCAAGATCCCCTCAATTTCTTAAAAGCGGCCTAGACCTCTTGGGTCGCAGCGGCCGAGAACCCCTCCCCTTCTTAAAAGCGGCCGAGACCTCTTGGGTCGCAGCGGCCGAGACCCCCTCCCCTTCTTAAAAGTGGCCGAGACCTCTTGGGTCGCAGCGGCCAAGACCCCCTCCTCTTCTTAAAAGCGGCCGAGACCTCTTGGGTCGCAGCGGCCGAGACCTTCTTCCCTTCTTAAATGCGGCCGAGACCTCTTGGGTCGCAGCGGCCAAGACCCCTTCCTCTTCTTAAAAGCGGCCGAGACCTCTTGGGTAGCAGAGGCCGAGTCCCCCTCCCCTTCTTAAAAGTAGCCGAGACCTCTTGGGTCGCAGCGGTTGAGACCTTCTTCCCTTCTTAAATGCGGCCGAGACTTCTTGGGTCGCAGCGGCCAAGACCCCCTCCTCTTCTTAAAAGCGGCCGAGACCTCTTGGGTCGCAGCGGCCTAGATCCCCTCCCTTTCTTAAAAGCGGCCGAGACCTCTTGGGTCGCAGCGGCCGAGAACCCCTCACCTTCTTAAAAGCGGCCGAGACCTCTTGGGTCGCAGCGGCCGAGACCCCCTCCCCTTCTTAAAAGCGGCCGAGACCTCTTGGGTCACAGCGGCCGAGACCCCCTCCCCTTCTTAAAATCAGCTTAGACCTCTTGGATCGCAGCGGCCGAGACCCCCTCCCCTTCTTATAAGTAGCCGAGACCTCTTGGGTCGCAGCGGCCGAGACCCCCTCCCCCTCATGGGGAGGGCGTCTCCACCGCTGCAAACCAAGAGATCTCGGCCCCTGTTAAGAAGGGGAGAGGGTCAACCATTCTTAAAAGCGGCCGAGACCTCTTGGGTCGCAGCGGCCGAGAACCCCTCCCCTTCATAAAAGTGGCCGAGACCGCCTTCCCTTCTTAAAAGCGTCCGAGACCTCTTGGGTCGCAGCGGCCAAGACCCCCTCCCCTTCTTAAAAGTAGCCGAGACCTCTTGGGTCGCAGCGGCCGAGACCCCCTCCCCTTCTTAAAAGCGGCCGAGACCTCTCGGGTCGCAGCGGCCGAGAACCCCTCCCCTTCATAAAAGTGGCCGAGACCTCTTGGGTCGCAGCGGCCAAGATCCCCTCCCTTTCTTAAAAGCGTCCGAGACCTCTTGGGTCGCAGCGGCCGAGAACCCCTCCCCTTCTTAAAAGCGGCTGAGACCTCTTGGGTCGCAGCGGCCGAGACCCCCTCCCCTTCTTAAAATCAGCCGAGACCTCTTGGATCTCAGCGGCCGAGACCCCCTCCCCTTCTTATAAGTAGCCGAGACCTCTTGGGTCGCAGCGGCCGAGACCCCCTCCCCCTCAAGAGGAGGGCGTCTCCACCGCTGCAAACCAAGAGATCTCGGCCCCTGTTAAGAAGGGGAGAGGGTCAACCATTCTTAAAAGCGGCTGAGACCTCTTGGGTCGCAGCGGCCGAGAACCCCTCCCCTTCATAAAAGTGGCCGAGACCTCTTGGGTCGCAGCGGCCAAGATCCCCTCCCTTTCTTAAAAGCGGCCGAGACCTCTTGGGTCGCAGCGGCCGAGAACCCCTCCCCTTCATAAAAGTGGCCGAGACCTCTTGGGTCGCAGCGGCCAAGACCCCCTCCCCTTCTTAAAAGTAGCCGAGACCTCTTGGGTAGCAGCGGCCGAGACCTTCTTCCCTTCCTAAATGCGGCCGAGACCTCTTGGGTCACAGCGGCCAAGATCCCCTCCTATTCTTAAAAGCGGCCGAGACCTCTTGGGTCGCAGCGGCCGAGAACCCCTCCCCTTCATAAAAGTGGCCGAGACCTCTTGGGTCGCAGCGGCCAAGATCCAATACGTTTCTTAAAAGCGGCCGAGACTTCTTGGGTTGCAGCGCCCGAGACCCCTCCCCTTCTTAAAAGTGGCCGAGACCTCGTGGGTCGCAGCGGCCGAGACCCCCTCCCCTTCTTTTAAGTAGCCGAGACCATTTGGGTCGCAGCGGCCGTGACCCCCTCCCCCTCATGGGGAGGGCGTCTCCACCGCTGCAAACCAAGAGATCTCAGCCCCTTTTAAGAAGGGGAGAGGGTCAACCATTCTTAAAAGCGGCCGAGACCTCTTGGGTCGCAGCGGCCAAGAACCCCTCCCCTTCATAAAAGTGGCCGAGACTCCCTCCCCTTCTTAAAAGCGGCCGAGACCTCTTGGGTCGCAGCGGCCGAGACCCCCTCCCCTTCTCAAAAGAGGCCGAGACCTCTTGGGTCGCAGAGGCCGAGACCCCCTCCCCTTCTTAAAAGCGGCCGAGACCTCTTGGGTCGCAGCGGCCGAGACCCCCTCCCCTTCTTATAAGTAGCCGAGACCTCTTGGGTCGCATCGGCCGAGACCCCCTCCCCCTCATGGGGAGGGCGTCTCCACCGCTGCAAACCAAGAGATCTCGGCCCCTGTTAAGAAGGGGAGAGGGTCAACCATTCTTAAAAGCGGCCGAGACCTCTTGGGTCGCAGCGGCCGAGACCTTCTTCCCTTCCAAAATGCGGCCAAGACCTCTTGGGTCGCAGCGGCCAAGACCCCCTCCTCTTCTTAAAAGCGGCCGAGACCTCTTGGGTCGCAGCGGCCGAGAACCCCTCCCCTTCATAAAAGTGGCCGAGACCTCTTGGGTCGCAGCGGCCAAGACCCCCTCCCCTTCTTATAAGTAGCCGAGACCTCTTGGGTCGCAGCGGCCGAGACCCCCTCCCTCTCATGGGGAGGGCGTCTCCACCGCTGCAAACCAAGAGATTTCGGCCCTTGTTAAGAAGGGGAGAGGGTCAACCATTTTTAAAGGCGGCCGAGACCTCTTGGGTCGCAGCGGCCGAGAAACCCTCCCCTTCATAAAAGTGGCCGAGACCCCCTCCCCTTCTTAAAAGTAGCCGAGACCTCTTGGGTCGCAGCGGCCGAGAACTTCTTCCCTTCTTAAATGCGGCCGAGACCTCTTGGGTCGCAGCGGCCAAGACCCCCTCCTCTTCTTAAAAGCGGCCGAGACCTCTTGGGTTGCAGCGGCCGACACCCCCTCCCCTTCTTAAAAGTAGCCGAGACCTCTTGGGTCACAGCGGCCGAGACCTTCTTCCCTTCTTAAATGCGGCCGAGACCTCTTGGGTCGCAGCGGCCAAGACCCCCTCCTCTTCTTAAAAGCGGCCGAGACCTCTTGGGTCGCAGCGGCCGAGAACCCCTCCCCTTCATAAAAGTGGCCGAGACCTCTTGGGTCGCAGCGGCCAAGATCCCCTCCCTTTCTTAAAAGCGGCCGAGACCTCTTGGGTCGCAGCGGCCGAGAACCCCTCCCCTTCATAAAAGTGGCCGAGACCCCCTCCCCTTCATAAAAGTGGCCGAGACCTCTTGGGTCGCAGCGGCCAAGATCCCCTCCCTTTCTAAAAAGAGGCCGAGACCTCTTGGGTCGCAGCGGCCGAGAACCCCTCCTCTTCTTAAAAGAGGCCGAGACTTCTTGGGTCGCAGAGGCCGAGACCCCCTCCCCTTCTTAAAAGCGGCCGAGACCTCTTGGGTCGCAGCGGCCGAGACCCCCTCCCCTTCTTATAAGTAGCCGAGACCTCTTGGGTCGCATCGGCCGAGACCCCCTCCCCTTCATAAAAGTGGCCAAGACCTCTTGGGTCGCAGCGGCCAAGATCCCCTCCCTTTCTTAAAAGCGGCCGAGACCTCTTGGGTCGCAGCGGCCGAGAACCCCTCCCCTTCTTAAAAGCGGCCGAGACCTCGTGGGTCACAGCGGCCGAGACCCCCTCCCCTTCTTAAAAGCGGCCGAGACCTCTTGGATCTCAGCGGCCGAGACCCCCTCCCCTTCTTATAAGTAGCCGAGACCTCTTGGGTCGCAGCGGCCGAGACCCCCTCCCCCTCAAGAGGAGGGCGTCTCCACCGCTGCCAACCAAGAGATCTCGGCCCCTGTTAAGAAGGGGAGAGGGTCAACCATTCTTAAAAGCGGCTGAGACCTCTTGGGTCGCAGCGGCCGAGAACCCCTCCCCTTCATAAAAGTGGCCGAGACCTCTTGGGTCGCAGCGGCCAAGATCCCCTCCCTTTCTTAAAAGCGGCCGAGACCTCTTGGGTCGCAGCGGCCGAGAACCCCTCCCCTTCTTAAAAGCGGCCGAGACCTCTTTGGTCGCAGCGGCCGAGACCCCCTCCCCTACTTAAAAGTGGCCGAGACCTCTTGGGTCGCAGCGGCCGAGACCTTCTTCCCTTCCTAAATGCGGCCAAGACCTCTTGGGTCGCAGCGGCCAAGACCCCCTCCTCTTCTTAAAAGCGGCCGAGACCTCTTGGGTCGCAGCGGCCGAGAACCCCTCCCCTTCATAAAAGTGGCCGAGACCTCTTGGGTCGCAGCGGCCAAGACCCCCTCCCCTTCTTAAAAGTAGCCGAGACCTCTTGGGTAGCAGCGGCCGAGACCTTCTTCCCTTCCTAAATGCGGCCGAGACCTCTTGGTTCACAGCGGCCAAGACCCCCTCCTATTCTTAAAAGCGGCCGAGACCTCTTGGGTCGCAGCGGCCGAGAACCCCTCCCCTTCATAAAAGTGGCCGAGACCTCTTGGGTCGCAGCGGCCAAGATCCCCTCCCTTTCTTAAAAGCGGCCGAGACCTCTTGGGTCGCAGCGGCCGAGAACCCCTCCCCTTCTTAAAAGCGGCCGAGACCTCTTTGGTCGCAGCGGCCGAGACCCCCTCCCCTACTTAAAAGTGGCCGAGACCTCTTGGGTCGCAGCGGCCGAGACCTTCTTCCCTTCCTAAATGCGGCCAAGACCTCTTGGGTCGCAGCGGCCAAGACCCCCTCCTCTTCTTAAAAGCGGCCGAGACCTCTTGGGTCGCAGCGGCCGAGAACCCCTCCCCTTCATAAAAGTGGCCGAGACCTCTTGGGTCGCAGCGGCCAAGACCCCCTCCCCTTCTTAAAAGTAGCCGAGACCTCTTGGGTAGCAGCGGCCGAGACCTTCTTCCCTTCCTAAATGCGGCCGAGACCTCTTGGTTCACAGCGGCCAAGACCCCCTCCTATTCTTAAAAGCGGCCGAGACCTCTTGGGTCGCAGCGGCCGAGAACCCCTCCCCTTCATAAAAGTGGCCGAGACCTCTTGGGTCGCAGCGGCCAAGATCCACTACGTTTCTTAAAAGCGGCCGAGACTTCTTGGGTTGCAGCGCCCGAGACCCCTCCCCTTCTTAAAAGCGGCCGAGACCTCGTGGGTCACAGCGGCCGAGACCCCCTCCCCTTCTTAAAAGCGGCCGAGACCTCTTGGATCTCAGCGGCCGAGACCCCCTCCCCTTCTTATAAGTAGCCGAGACCTCTTGGGTCGCAGCGGCCGAGACCCCCTCCCCCTCAAGAGGAGGGCGTCTCCACCGCTGCCAACCAAGAGATCTCGGCCCCTGTTAAGAAGGGGAGAGGGTCAACCATTCTTAAAAGCGGCTGAGACCTCTTGGGTCGCAGCGGCCGAGAACCCCTCCCCTTCATAAAAGTGGCCGAGACCTCTTGGGTCGCAGCGGCCAAGATCCCCTCCCTTTCTTAAAAGCGGCCGAGACCTCTTGGGTCGCAGCGGCCGAGAACCCCTCCCCTTCTTAAAAGCGGCCGAGACCTCTTTGGTCGCAGCGGCCGAGACCCCCTCCCCTACTTAAAAGTGGCCGAGACCTCTTGGGTCGCAGCGGCCGAGACCTTCTTCCCTTCCTAAATGCGGCCAAGACCTCTTGGGTCGCAGCGGCCAAGACCCCCTCCTCTTCTTAAAAGCGGCCGAGACCTCTTGGGTCGCAGCGGCCGAGAACCCCTCCCCTTCATAAAAGTGGCCGAGACCTCTTGGGTCGCAGCGGCCAAGACCCCCTCCCCTTCTTAAAAGTAGCCGAGACCTCTTGGGTAGCAGCGGCCGAGACCTTCTTCCCTTCCTAAATGCGGCCGAGACCTCTTGGTTCACAGCGGCCAAGACCCCCTCCTATTCTTAAAAGCGGCCGAGACCTCTTGGGTCGCAGCGGCCGAGAACCCCTCCCCTTCATAAAAGTGGCCGAGACCTCTTGGGTCGCAGCGGCCAAGATCCCCTCCCTTTCTTAAAAGCGGCCGAGACCTCTTGGGTCGCAGCGGCCGAGAACCCCTCCCCTTCTTAAAAGCGGCCGAGACCTCTTTGGTCGCAGCGGCCGAGACCCCCTCCCCTACTTAAAAGTGGCCGAGACCTCTTGGGTCGCAGCGGCCGAGACCTTCTTCCCTTCCTAAATGCGGCCAAGACCTCTTGGGTCGCAGCGGCCAAGACCCCCTCCTCTTCTTAAAAGCGGCCGAGACCTCTTGGGTCGCAGCGGCCGAGAACCCCTCCCCTTCATAAAAGTGGCCGAGACCTCTTGGGTCGCAGCGGCCAAGACCCCCTCCCCTTCTTAAAAGTAGCCGAGACCTCTTGGGTAGCAGCGGCCGAGACCTTCTTCCCTTCCTAAATGCGGCCGAGACCTCTTGGTTCACAGCGGCCAAGACCCCCTCCTATTCTTAAAAGCGGCCGAGACCTCTTGGGTCGCAGTGGCCGAGAACCCCTCCCCTTCATAAAAGTGGCCGAGACCTCTTGGGTCGCAGCGGCCAAGATCCACTACGTTTCTTAAAAGCGGCCGAGACTTCTTGGGTTGCAGCGCCCGAGACCCCTCCCCTTCTTAAAAGCGGCCGAGACCTCGTGGGTCGCAGCGGCCGAGACCCCCTCCCCTTCTTTTAAGTAGCCGAGACCTCTTAGGTCGCAGCGGCCGAGACCCCATCCCCCTCATGGGGAGGGCGTCTCCACCGCTGCAAACCAAGAGATCTCAGCCCCTTTTAAGAAGGGGAGAGGGTCAACCATTCTTAAAAGCGGCCGAGACCTCTTGGGTCGCAGCGGCCAAGAACCCCTCCCCTTCATAAAAGTGGCCGAGACTCCCTCCCCTTCTTAAAAGCGGCCGAGACCTCTTGGGTCGCAGCGGCCGAGACCCCCTCCCCTTCCTAAAAGTAACCGAGACCTTTTGGGTCGCAGCGGCCGAGACCTTCTTCCCTTCTTAAATGCGGCCGAGACCTCTTGGGTCGCAGCTGCCAAGACCCCCTCCTCTTCTTAAAAGCGGCCGAGACCTCTTGGGTCGCAGCGGCCGAGAACCCCTTCCCTTCATAAAAGTGGCCGAGACCTCTTGGGTCGCAGCGGCAGAGATCCCCTCCCTTTCTTAAAAGCGGCCGAGAACCCCTCCCCTTCTTAATAGCGGCCGAGACTTCTTGGGTCGCAGCGGCCGAGACCCCCTCTCACTTCATGGGGAGGGCGTCTCCACCGCTGCAAACCAAGAGGTCTCAGCCCATTTTAAGAAGGGGAGGGGGTCAACCATTCTTAAAAGCAGCCGAGACCTCTTGGGTCGCAGCGGCCAAGACCCCTCCCCTTCATAAAAGTGGCCGAGACCTCTTGGGTCGCAGCGGCCAAGATCCACTCCGTTTCTTAAAAGCGGCCGAGACTTCTTGGGTTGCAGCGCCCGAGACCCCTTCCCTTCTTAAAAGCGGCCGAGACCTCGTGGGTCGCAGCGGCCGAGACCCCCTCCCCTTCTTTTAAGTAGCCGAGACCTCTTGGGTCGCAGCGGCCGAGACCCCCTCCCCCTCATGGGGAGGGCGTCTCCACCGCTGCAAACCAAGAGATCTCAGCCCCTTTTAAGAAGGGGAGAGGGTCAACCATTCTTAAAAGCGGCCGAGACCTCTTGGGTCGCAGCGGCCAAGAACCCCTCCCCTTCATAAAAGTCGCCGAGACTCCCTCCCCTTCTTAAAAGCGGCCGAGACCTCTTGGGTCGCAGCGGCCGAGACCCCCTCCCCTTCCTAATAGTAACCGAGACCTTTTGGGTCGCAGCGGCCGAGACCTTCTTCCCTTCTTAAATGCGGCCGAGACCTCTTGGGTCGCAGCGGCCAAGACCCCCTCCTCTTCTTAAAAGCGGCCGAGACCTCTTGGGTCGCAGCGGCCGAGAACCCCTCCCCTTCATAAAAGTGGCCGAGACCTCTTGGGTCGCAGCGGCAGAAATCCCCTCCATTTCTTAAAAGCGGCCGCGACCTCTTGGGTCGCAGCGGCGGAGAACCCCTCCCCTTCTTAATAGCGGCCGAGACTTCTTGGGTCGCAGCGGCCGAGACCCCCTCCCACTTCATGTGGAGGGCGTCTCCACCGCTGCAAACCAAGAAGTCTCAGCCCATTTTAAGAAGGGGAGGGGGTCAACCATTCTTAAAAGCAGCCGAGACCTCTTGGGTCGCAGCGGCCAAGACCCCTCCCCTTCTTAAAAGCGAACAAGACCTCTTGGGTCGCAGCGGCCAAGACCCCCTCCCCTTCTTAAAAGTAGCCGAGACCTCTTTGGTAGCAGCGGCCGATACCTTCTTCCCTTCTTAAATGCGGCCGAGACCTCTTGGGTCGCAGCGGCCGAGAACCCCTCCCCTTCATAAAAGTGGCCGAGACCTCTTGGGTCGCAGCGGCCAAGATCCACTCCGTTTCTTAAAAGCGGCCGAGACTTCTTGGGTTGCAGCGCCCGAGACCCCTCCCCTTCTTAAAAGCGGCCGAGACCTCTTGGATCTCAGCGGCCGAGACCCCCTCCCCTTCTTATAAGTAGCCGAGACCTCTTGGGTCGCAGCGGCCGTGACCCCCTCCCCCTCAAGAGGAGGGCGTCTCCACTGCTGCAAACCAAGAGATCTCGGCCCCTGTTAAGAAGGGGAGAGGGTCAACCATTATTAAAAGCGGCTGAGACCTCTTGGGTCGCAGCGGCCGAGAACCCCTCCCCTTCATAAAAGTGGCCGAGACCTCTTGGGTCGCAGCGGCCAAGATCCCCTCCCTTTCTTAAAAGCGGCCGAGACCTCTTGGGTCGCAGCGGCCGAGAACCCCTCCCCTTCTTAAAAGCGGCCGAGACCTCTTTGGTCGCAGCGGCCGAGACCCCCTCCCCTACTTAAAAGTGGCCGAGACCTCTTGGGTCGCAGCGGCCGAGACCTTCTTCCCTTCCTAAATGCGGCCAAGACCTCTTGGGTCGCAGCGGCCAAGACCCCCTCCTCTTCTTAAAAGCGGCCGAGACCTCTTGGGTCGCAGCGGCCGAGAACCCCTCCCCTTCATAAAAGTGGCCGAGACCTCTTGGGTCGCAGAGGCCAAGATCCACTACGTTTCTTAAAAGCAGCCGAGACTTCTTGGGTTGCAGCGCCCGAGACCCCTCCCCTTCTTAAAAGCGGCCGAGACCTCGTGGGTCCCAGCGGCCGAGACCCCCTCCCCTTCTTTTAAGTAGCCGAGATCACTTGGGTCGCAGCGGCCGAGACCCCATCCCCCTCATGGGGAGGGCGTCTCCACCGCTGCAAACCAAGAGATCTCAGCCCCTTTTAAGAGGGGGAGAGGGTCAACCATTCTTAAAAGCGGCCGAGACCTCTTGGGTCGCAGCGGCCAAGAACCCCTCCCCTTCATAAAAGTGGCCGAGACTCCCTCCCCTTCTTAAAAGCGGCCGAGACCTCTTGGGTCGCAGCGGCCGAGATCCCCTCCCCTTCCTAAAAGTAACCGAGACCTTTTGGGTCGCAGCGGCCGAGACCTTCTTCCCTTCTTAAATGCGTCCGAGACCTCTTGGGTCGCAGCTGCCAAGACCCCCTCCTCTTCTTAAAAGCGGCCGAGACCTCTTGGGTCGCAGCGGCCGAGAACCCCTTCCCTTCATAAAAGTGGCCGAGACCTCTTGGGTCGCAGCGGCCGAGACCCCCTCCCCTTCTTTTAAGTAGCCGAGACCTCTTGGGTCGCAGCGGCTGAGACCCCATCCCCCTCATGGGGAGGGCGTCTCCACCGCTGCAAACCAAGAGATCTGAGCCCCTTTTAAGAAGGGGAGAGGGTCAACCATTCTTAAAAGCGGCCGAGACCTCTTGGGTCGCAGCGGCCAAGAACCCCTCCCCTTCATAAAAGTGGCCGAGACTCCCTCCCCTTCTTAAAAGCGGCCGAGACCTCTTGGGTCGCAGCGGCCGAGACCCCCTCCCCTTCCTAAAAGTAACCAAAACCTTTTGGGTCGCAGCGGCCGAGACCTTCTTCCCTTCTTAAATGCGGCCGAGACCTCTTGGGTCGCAGCTGCCAAGACCCCCTCCTCTTCTTAAAAGCGGCCGAGACCTCTTGGGTCGCAGCGGCCGAGAACCCCTTCCCTTCATAAAAGTGGCCGAGACCTCTTGGGTCGCAGCGGCAGAGATCCCCTCCCTTTCTTAAAAGCGGCCGAGACCTCTTGGGTCGCAGCGGCCGAGAACCCCTCCCCTTCTTAATAGCGGCCGAGACTTCTTGGGTCGCAGCGGCCGAGATCCCCTCCCACTTCATGGGGAGGGCGTCTCCACCGCTGCAAACCAAGAGGTCTCAGCCCATTTTAAGAAGGGGAGGGGGTCAACCATTCTTAAAAGCAGCCGAGACCTCTTGGGTCGCAGCGGCCAAGACCCCTCCCCTTCATAAAAGTGGCCGAGACCTCTTGGGTCGCAGCGGCCAAGATCCACTCCGTTTCTTAAAAGCGGCCGAGACTTCTTGGGTTGCAGCGCCCGAGACCCCTCCCCTTCTTAAAAGTTGCCGAGACCTCTTTGGTCGGAGCGTCCGAGACCCCCTCCCCTTCTTAAAAGTGTCCGAGACCTCTTTGGTCGCAGCTGCCGAGACCCCTGCCCTTCTTAAAAGCAGCATGAGAGCCTCTTAGGTTGCAGCGGCCGAGACCCCCTCCACTTCTTTAAAGCGTCCGAGACCTCTTGGGTCGCAGTGGCCTGGACCACTACCCCTTCTTAAAAGCGTCTCGGCCCCTGTTAAGAAGGTGAGGGGGTCAACCATTCTTAAAAGCATCCGAGACCTCTTGGGTCGCAACGGCCGAGACCGCCTCATCTTCTTAAAAGCGGCCGAGACCTCTTGGGTTACAGCGGCCGAGACCCCCTCCACTTCATGGGGATGGCGCCTCCACTGCCGAAACCCAAGAGTTCTCGGCCCCTGATAAGAAGGTGAGGGGCTCAACCATTCTTAAAAGCGGCCGAGACCCCATCCCTTTCTTAAAATCGGCCGAGACCCTTTTCGGTCGCAGCGGCCGTGACCCCTCCCCCTTCTCAAATGTGGCCTCTGGACCTTATAATGCCTATAAATTGAAATTTTTTTTACACATATAGGAATTGGAGATTTATCCTTACCCCGGTAGAGATAGAGGGGGAGATTTATCAAAACCTGTGCAGAGGAAGAGTGGTGCAGTTGCCCATAGCAACCAATCAGATTGCTTTTTTCATTTTCCACAGGCCTCTAAAGAGGCCTGTGGAAAATGAAGGAAGCAATCTGATTGGTTGCTATGGGCAACTACACCACTCTTCCTCTGCACAGGTTTTGATCAATTTCCCCAAGAGTGGGTCAGCTTACCATAGCAACCAATCAAATTGTTTCATTTTAAAAAAAGAGGCCTCTGAAACATGAAGCAATCTGGTTGCTATGGTAACTACACCACTCTTCCTCTGCACAGGTTTTGATAAATCTCCCCAAGAGTGGGTCAGCTTACCATAGCAACCAATCAAATTGTTTCATTTAAAAAAAAAAGAGGCCTCTGAAACTTGAAGCAATCTGGTTGCTATGGTAACTACACCACTCTTCCTCTGCACAGGTTTTGATAAATCTCCCCAAAAGTGGGTCAGCTTACCATAGCAACCAATCAAATTGTTTCATTTAAAAAATAAGAGGCCTCTGAAACTTGAAGCAATCTGGTTGCTATGGTAACTACACCACTCTTTTTCTACACGTTTGGATAAGTCTTCATTATACAGCCTGCAAACACTGTACATATTTCTCTATGGGGCAGATTAGAACATTTTAGTCATTTAACATCCCCATTGACGCCATTACAAATGTTATCTATGTGATGTACAGATTGGTTTTATAGCAGTCACTAAATTATATGGCACCTTATCATGAACAGCACCCCCATCTGTCCTTCACTGTACAATGTGGACGTATTGTCCTGTGTGTTTTGGGTGCAGCAGCACTTACTGTAGATAGTTCAGCGAATACAGGAGATCTGTGTTGTTAGTCAGGCATCTGAAAGAGAAAAATGACACGAAATCCACACAAGAATCCCTAAAAAAAGGGAAAACACAGGACATCAGAGGAGTTGTTGTTGTGTCCTCCATCGTGGCAGTTGGTCGCTGACCTCACGAGCCAGTGCAGGTGCACAAACAAGTTTTTTTCTTTTTTTTTGTATTGTAAAAACTTTATTAACAACCAATCATCATCATAAACATGCATACAGTGTAATGCAATGCAGGCTGGAAAACATGCACAAATCATTTCAAATAGCATGCCTGTACCCTTTAATCAGGGCCGGATTGACCATCGGGCACATCAGGCAGTCCAGTGGGCTGTCAGCCTACCTCATTGCAATAGTTTTTTTTGCTTATTTTATTGATTTACTAATTTAAGTTTGCAGCTCTGGACGCTCTGCCTCTTCTCCGGCCGCTCGGAGGGAAGGGACTATGGCAGGTGCAGTGGCTGATGGAGGTAGACATGTCTGTTGTGTCCTGTTCCAACCCCTGTTGCACACTTTGGTGTTATCGCTGCCTTTACCTGATTACTCCAACCTCGCTACTTTGCCTAGGTCAGGAATGTGAGTGGACTGGGGAGGGGAAGAAGACAGACGATGGATGGGGGGGGGGGGTGTGATTGTATGGATGGTGTCTGTGTATGTAAAATAGGTGTGAGTTAGGGCTGCACAATATATCGCAAAAGCAATCGAATTGCGCTTCTTGCTGCAGGCGGGGGCTGGCTAGAGCAGGTAAAAACAAATGTAAATGCTAACAGTCAGTGTTTCCCAACCAGGGTGCCTCCAGCTGTTGCAAAACTACAACTCCCAGCATGCCCTGATACAGCCTGTGGCTCAACAGCTGCCCCAAATGAAAACTACAACTCCCAGCATGTTGCATTATATAGTAGTATATAGTATAGATCAGTATTTTCCAAACAGGGTTGCCTCCAGCTGTTGCAAAACTACAACTCCCGGCATGCCCTGATACAGCCTGTGGCTCAACAGCTGCCCCAAACGAAAACTACAACTCTTAGCATGTTGGATTATAGATGATATAGTAGTATATAGTATAGGTCAGAATTTCCCAACAAGGGGTGCCTCCAGCTCTTGCAAAACTACAACTCCCAGCATGCCCGGACAGCCGTTGGCTGTCCGGGCATGCTGGGAGTTGTAATTTTGCAACAGTTTGAGGCGCTCTGTTTGGGAAACACTAGTATAGTATATGGTGTAACATTCAGGGAGTTGGAGGATTGGTTGGATAAATACCTGCAACGGTAGGTATTTTTGATATAAAAAATACTGGCAGGGTGGCCAAAATACCGGTGGCAATCCTAGCTATGTACCCTGTGTGAAACATACCCTTCCTTATCAGGATCCAAGAGGTCCAATGTATATGGCCAGCTTAAAAGGCTTATACTGGATTAGGAAATCATGGCTGCTTTCTTCTAAAAACAGCACCACACTTGACTTCAGGTTATGTATTGTATAGCAGCTCACCCCCACTGGGTGGCTAGGCTGCTATATGACCATGACAGCTGTGGTGATGGTTTTAGCAGAACCTTCATGTTCTTTTAATGGTGTCTCTAAAGGGTGAAAAACATCCAAAAGGCAAGTTCACACACGTATGGTGAACTTCCCCCCCCCCCCCCTCTAATGGCTTTATAGTGAGGCAGGCACCTGCGCAGAATAAAAAAGCGTCAGTCAGTTCAATAAAGTTAATGGGATCTTTATGACTCTCTGCTCAGTGAACAGGAGCAGGGAATCCTCCCTTTGACAGTAGTCCCTGCTCCTGTATGCCATTTGTCTAAAGGAATCCTATAAAACTCAGACAAATCAGAATTTTGGGGGGAATATTCAGAGCTAACTCGATTTATTTATTATCGATTATTTATTATCTCTTCCGGCTCGATGCACATATTTACTGTGTAAACCGGGAAAATCTTCAAGGGTAACAACCAAACTTATCTAAGAGTTTTCGCCAATATCATAAGGTAGCAATATTCTCACCTGACATTAGGAGGACCTGACATTAGGGGTACTCCACCCCTATCTAAAGGAGAGGGAATAAGATGTCTGCTCGTGGGGGTCCGCCGCTGGGGACCTCTGCGATTTCCCTGCTGCACCCAGCGTTCGTTTAGAGCGTTGGGTGCAGCCCCGGAGGCTCGTGACGCCACGGACACACCCTGCTTATGACGTCACAGCCACGCCCCCTCAATGCAAGTCTGCCCCCTCCCATAAACTTGCATTGAGGGGGCATTGCCGAAGTTTGCTCCGTGCACCGGATGTCTGGGGTACTGCAGCCAAGATCTTTGGATAGGGGATGAGATGTCTAAGGGCGGAGTACCCCTTTAATAGGTTTGGTTGGCATATCCGTCAAGGCTATTTCTTTGTGTATACAAAAGGTGCAGTGTGAATTGGGGTTCAGCTCTCCTAATGTATCTGCCATCACATATACATTATACAAGCCAAATGTATAAAAAGGACATTAAAGGACAATAGACTTTATATGGCAGTTCTGGGCATCCGTATACTCGTGCTCTTTCTACCAGCCCACCCTTCACCTCAGGTTAAGAAAACCCAGCAGCTTCATAGTGTCTCTGCACCCTGCAACCACCACACCGCACCCACATGTGGGAACGGAGGTTGGGTCATGTCACTCCTGGCATGAAGTTTGTTTTAAGCTTTGATCTTCAAAAGCTTTGCATCTATCAGAGATATACTGTCACCCTCCTGGGCCACTCGGTAACCTCTGTTGACTTATGTGTGTTTTTGTAAAGAAATAGAGTACTTAGGACTCAGTTACTAATATTAAACTGTCAGATATTGAGATGATTTGTCCCACCCAGTCAGCCCATTTCAGAGCGACTGTGTAACCTCAGAGCTTGTTTGATCCCTGTCCACTCTCAGCAATGTCGGAGATATTGGGCAAAGTCCAACAGGTAAGACTCCATTTTGTCTCGGACAAGTCATCTCTATGGCCGACATTTATCAATGAGTTTACACCTTTTTTCTCCGTACAAAAGGCGCTATTTTGGCGCACTGTGTGTTATTTTGCGCCTTTTGGTGGTAGAATATTTTAGTCATTCCAGATGTTTTGGAGTAGCAGTACACGCTTTTCAATTCAGCGTATGCCATGGACTGAAATTTATGAACTGCGCCTTTTTGTAAAAAAGGCGCAAAAAAGGCGCAAAGCCACTGAAAAGTGTCTAAAACTACACCATCCCAGACCTGGCGTAGCTTTTTGGTGTATGTGAAGAGAGAAATTTCAGAAAATGTTTACCTGCACAAAATTTATCAAATGCTCTGTGAACATTTAATACATTTGGTGCTCCTACACATTATCAGCACACAAAAAAAGGTTGTAAAAAAATGCTTCACTTACACCTACAATGATAAATGTGGGCCTATATGAAGTTTAACCCCATAACGACAAAGTTTAACCCCTTAACCCTTCAGATGCGGCGATCAAAGCTGACCACCGCGTCTGAAGTGAAAGTGACCCGGCTGCTCAGTCGGGCTGTTCGGGACCGCCGCAGTGAAATTGCGGTGTCCCGAACAGCTTACAGGACACCGGGAGGGCCCTTACCTGTCCCTATAGGACCTATAACACTGCAAAAAAATAAATAAAAAAAAGTGTTAATAAATGTCATTTAACCCCTTCCCTAATAAAAGTTTGAATTACCCCCCTTTTCGCATAAAAAAAATAAAACAGTGTAAATAAAAATAAACATATGTGGTATCGCCGCGTGCGAAATGTTCGAACTATAAAAATATGTAGTTAATTTAACCGCACAGTCAATGGCGTACACGTAAAAAAAATCCAAAGTCCAAAAAAGCGTATTTTGGTCACTTTTTATACCATTAAAAAATGAGTAAAAAGTGATCAAAAAGTCAGATCAAAACAAAAATGGTACCGATAAAAACTTCAGATCACGGCACAAAAAATGAGCCCTCATACTGCCCCCTACGCAGAAAAATAAAAAAGTTATAGGGGTCAGAATATGACATTTTTAAACGTATAAATTTTCCTGCATGTAGTTATGATTTTTTCCAGAAGTACGACAAAATGAAACCTATATAAGTAGGGTATCCTTTTAATCGTATGGACCTACAGAATAATGATAAGGTGTCATTTTTACCGAAATATGCACTGCGTAGAAACGGAAGCCCCCAAAATTTACAAAATGGCGTTTTTTCTTCGATTTTGTCGCACAGTGATTTTTTTTCCGTTTCGCCGTGAATTTTTGGGTAAAATGACTAATGTCCCTGCAAAGTAGAATTGGTGACACAAAAAATAAGCCATAATATGGATTTTTAGGTGGAAAATTGAAAGGGTTATGATTTTTAAAAGGAAAGGAGGAAAAAACTAAAGTGCAAAAAATGAAAAACCCTGCGTCCTTAAGGGGTTAAACTGCTCATTTAGAGATCACTTTAAAAAAAAACATTAAATTGTGTAATCTGGAATATGTTGACATCAATTCCAGCATATTCCCATCTCTACAATAACTAAATGCCGATTATGAGAAAGTTCCATCTAGAGGTTATGGCCAAATCTCGCGGTAAATGAGACCAGGTGGCCGCTGTCGTCTAACAAAGCCAAAATATATGACACTTGTTGACATACTGGTAGTGGTCCCATGTCTCAATTATATCTGTGTGGTCACTGGAAATTTTCCTGTAGATGGGTACTGCATAGCGCCATCTGCAGGGGAATTTGCACAGTGCTGTCATGGGGAGGCCATTTATACCCATTGGTTAAAGGTACAAACTGTTCCAAACGCTGGAGCCGGCGCCGGGAGCTCGTGACGTCATAGCCCTGGCCCCTCATGACATCACACCCCCTGATGTCATCAGGGGTGGGGCTATGACGTCATGATGACTGAATTAGATATGTTCATGTATACAATATGTAAATGTATCTGTCTGAAGATGGTACCGGTGAATGCCCTATAAAAAGGAAGTGATTGCTTGAGAAATGTCTCATTAGGTGAATAAAGCCACTTGTTTCTTTTATTTGGAGTGCTGTTTCCCTCTTCTTGGAATTTAGAATCTAGATCTACTCTAGAATCTACAGTAGCCGTTTGGACGCAGAACACCCACCTTCAGGGACTACAAGCTGTAGCACAGTACAGGTTTTACTGAACTATCTTTTGACCTTTTGAGGAATACAGTTGACATAAAGAGGTATACACAGGGCCAATTTTAGATATAGTGGCGTAGCTTTGGAGGACACAGCGGTTGCATTTGTGGTAGCCACGGGGTGTTAGTGGAAATACCTGATCATTTTGTGACGCCAGGGCACCGTTATCCTATACATGGTCCAAGTTTGGAGACTGCTTCTGCTGGGCCAGACCCGGGGAGTATATGAACACACCGACGGATTATGGATAACTGTCTTTACTGAGCTGGTGCAGATTATATTAAACAGACAGATGGCTTTGCGTGTAAGAGTGAAGCTTAACTCCTTGGGAGCCCTGTTGCCTTGCTGGGATTTGTGGTGCTTTTACCAATGGGATTTATACTTACTTGTAAGACAGGTAGATGAATCCTGGTAGGTAGAGTCCTGTCAAGATATCGAAGCCTTCTTTGCCGGGGCATGAACTTCCACCGTATGGGAGATTCTTGCAGAGAGTAGATTTGCCACTTCACTATATACAGCTGTAGACAGACCCAACAATACGACCAAATTGGCATGAGGTCAGTGTCTGCACCGCTGCTGCCTGCCATGACCTGTCTTCCTGTACACAAGTCTGCCTGCCCAAAACCTCTTTTAGTACCCACATTTGTCTCTGCTTAACCTCCTAGTGCCTTGCATGAGCATTTGTTGCCAGCTGCCACTTGGTAATCCACTGCTGCAAAGCCAGGCCCATCTTGAAGAGACTTAAAGGGTGAAACTTAGACAATGCCCTTGGCACAGCATGTCCACATCCGCTGCCCTTTACACATATATTCCAGGGCAGGATCTTGTGTCTGAAGGAGCAATCAAGTGCAGTCTAACAAGATGTTCCCATTAAAGGGGTACTCCGCCCCTAGACATCTTATCCCTTATCCTAAGTATAGGGGACAAGATGTTTGATCGTGGGGGTCCCCATATCTCGGCTGCGGCACCCTAGTCATCTGGTGCATGGAGGGAACTTCGTTCCGTGCCGGATGACTGGTGCGATGCGGGGCAGAGGCTTGTGATGTCACGGCTACGCCCCCTCAATGCAAGTCTATGGGAGGGGGCGTGACGGCATAGACTTGTATTGAGGGCTCGATCTAAACGAACGCCGGGTGCAGCAGGGAGATCGCAGGGGTCCTCAGCAGTGGGACCTCTGTGATCAGACATCTTATCTCCTATCCTTTGGATAGGGGATAAGATGTCTACAGGCAGAGTACCTCTTTAAGGGTTACACTTTGTCTCACATAGTGCTCATTCCATGTGCTGGCCATCCTCTTGGCCTGATCGTAGGTCAAACACAGGATAGCTATGGAGGAAGCTCCCATTGAGTTCTCAGCTGTCAGAATGCTGAAAATCATCAGCTAGAGAGATTAAGGAAACACAGCATTGAGCTCCTTATCTACAACAATCATACGGGCTGAGGGCCAGTTGGTCTTCCTCCTCAGTGGGTAACTGGCAGTGGGCCTAGGTGCTCTCCATGGATACATGTGGGACGGAGGTTGGTGGACCAAGAGCCAGGATAAATCTTAACCCCTAGTGGCACCTCTAATATAAATAACCCTTCTCAGTAAATAAATGCTTCCCAACGCACCTTCCACAGGAAAACTAGAGTACACAATGAGAATGTTCAGAAAAACGCAGATTTCTAGACTAAATATCCTCCTCACTTTGAAGGATGTATTATATGCAGGATACTTCATAACACGTATTTTTCTTACATCATCTTCAGAGAAATACAACTTAGAAACCATGGATGCCAAGGCAATGACTGCTTATTTTTTCTATGACTCTCCCATTTTCACTTCTGAAGGATATACAGGGCAATACACATCAATAGGTTGCAACACTGTTTTTGTAGAATAGTCATCTAAAGAGCTATGTTAGTCAACACAAGATTCAACAAAGACTATAGGGGAGATTTATCAAAGCCTGTGTAGAGAAAGAGTGGTGCAGTTGCCCATAGCAACCAATCAGATCGCTTTTTTTATTTTTAGAAAGACCTCTGAAACATGAAAGCAGCGATCTGATTGCTTGCTGTGGGCAACTGCTCCACTCTTCCTCTACACAGGTTTTGATAAATCTCCCCCTCTATGCCTGCTTCCTAAATACCAAAAGAAAAAATAAAATAAATAAAAAAAACAATATGAACCTTGTATCCCCTTCTCCAGTGTAGGGCACCCATGGCCATCTTCCCTAAGAATGTCTTTCAGGTAGTAAATTATAAATATGTGACACCAGAGGCGTAACTAGAGTCCTGTGGCCTCCCTACTCTGTCCCCATATAGTAGTTAGGCTCTCCATACTGCCCCCATATAGTAATTAGGCCTCAAACTACCCTTGTATAGTAATTAGGCTCCCACTGCCCCTATAAAGTAATAAGACTCCCCACTGCCCCCATAAAGTAATAAGACTCCCCACTGCCCCCATAAAGTAATAAGAATCCCTACTGCCCCCATATAATAAGACTCCCTACTGCCCCCATATAGTAATTAGGCTTCATACTACCCCTGTATAGTAATTAGGCTCCCCACTGCCCCCATAAAGTAATAAGACTCCTCACTGCCCCCATGAAGTAATAAGACTCCCCACTGCCCCCATAAAGTAATAAGACTCCCCACTGCTCCATATAATAATAATAAGGCTCCCCACTGCCCCCATATAGTAATTAGGCCCTCCATACTTTCCTGAGGACTGTTGTTATCAGAATCACTGTGTTATTATAGTACAGTGTAATAGTATAGTGTAATATACAATTTGTGCCTTGAAATATAAAAGGAAACTGGAAGTAAATGTGTATAGTCTCCTGTAGTCCCCCTTTCTACCAATAATCAACAACAGACCGGACCTGGCTGCCTATTAATCACTTAAGGACCCGGGGTTTTTCCGTTTTTGCATTTTCGTTTTTTCCTCCTTACCTTTAAAAAATCATAACTCTTTCAATCTTTCACCTAAAAATCCATATGATGGCTTATTTTTTGTGCCATCAATTCTAATTTGTAATGACTTCAGTCATTTTACCCAAAAATATACGGCGAAACGGAAAAAAAATCAATGTGAGACAAAATTGAAAAAAAAATACGCCATTTTATAACTTTTGGGGGCTTCCGTTTCTGCACAGTACATTTTTCGGTAAAAATGACATCTTCTTTTTATACTGTAGGTCCATACGGTTAAAATGATGCCCTACTTATGTAGGTTTGATTTTGTCATACTTCTGGAAAAAATCTAAACTACATGCAGGATAATTTATACGTTTAAAATTGTCATCTTCTGACCCCTATAACTTTTTTATTTTTCCGCGTATGGGGCAGTATGAGGGCTAATTTTTTGCGCCATGATCTGAAGTTTTTATCGGTACCATCTTAGCATTGATAGGACTTATTGATTGCTAATATGATATAAAAAGTGACCAAAAATGCACTATTTTGGAATTTTGAATTTTTTTGTGCGCACGCCATTGACCGTACGGTTTAATTAATGATATATTTTTATAGTTCGGACATTTCTGCATGCGGCGATACCACATATGTTTATTTTTATTTAGGATGAAGCAAAAAAGAGGAAAATCCGGCTCCCAGGACTGGATAAAAAAGTAGCTTTAATGAATCATATTAAAATCCAAAGTAGAAAAAAAAGAATAGGCTAAAAGCACAAACGAAATGCACCAATGCGTTTCGTTTGTGCTTTTAGCCTATTCTTTTTTTCTACTTTGGATTTTAATATGATTCATTAAAGCTACTTTTTTATCCAGTCCTGGGAGCCGGATTTTCCTCTTTTTTGCTTCATCCTCTGTACCTGGGAACACGGCCCTTGCTCATTTCGTGGCTTCCGCTGGAAGGTGTGCTGAGTTCATTGTGATCTGGGTCTGCATGCTGCTTATGGTGAGCTGAACCTTTACCTATACTTTTTTGGACTTATTTTTATTTACACTGTTTTTTTTTATGGGAAAAGGGGGGGTGATTCAAACTTTTAATAGGGGAGGGGTTAAATGATCTCTGTTCACTTTTTTTTTTCACTTTTTTTTGCAGTGTTATAGCTCCCATAGGGACCTATAACACTGCACACACTGATCTTTTACATTGATCACTGGTT
Organism: Hyla sarda; assembly: GCF_029499605.1. Classification (NCBI taxonomy): domain Eukaryota; kingdom Metazoa; phylum Chordata; class Amphibia; order Anura; family Hylidae; genus Hyla; species Hyla sarda. Next base: position 74,355 of record NW_026607713.1, on the reverse strand, counting down.
TCTCATAAGAAACTAGTGATCGATGATTCTGCCGCTTGACTGCTCATACCTGGATCTCAGGCACAGAGCAGTCATTCGGCGATCGGACAGCGAGGAGGCAGGTAGGGACCCTCCAGCTGTCCTGTAAGCTGTTCGGAATGCCGCGATTTAACCGCGGCTATCCCGAACAGCTCCCTGAGCTAACCGGCATACTTTCACTTTCATTTTAGACGCGGTGTTCAACTTTGGTTGATGGTTCCATCTGCTGTTTGGCAACGCTAAGCCACAGTAACCAAGGGCAAACACTACACAGTGATTCCCAATGGGGGGCACTGCCCGGGGTGCCGCGGGATTATGCCGTGAATTTCTAATTATTATATATATATTTTTTTATTTCCCGCCCCAGCCTGCGCGCCTGTGACTCACAGCGCACACAGCGTCTCTCAGCATCCCCCAGCGTCTCCCTCCCTCCCCCCAGTCTCCCCTGTCCATCCCCCCCGTCTACCCCCCCCCCTGTCTCCCTTTTCCACCCCCTCCTGGTCTCCTCTGTCCACCCTCCCGTCTCCCCTGTCCACCCTCCCCTGTCTCCCCTGTCCACCCCCCTGTCTCCCCCGTCCACCACCCCTGTCTCCCCTGTCCACCCCCCTTTCTCCCCTGTCCACCCCCCCTGTCCACCATGTTCACCCCCCAGTCTACTCCCCAATCTACTTCCTGTCACCCATGTCCACACCCCTATTCACCCCTTTTAACCCCCTTGTCATCCTTGTCCACCCCCCCTGTTATCCATGTCCACCTTGGCCACCCCTCTGTCACCCACGTCGTCGTCGTCCCCCCCCCCCGGGCAACTCTCAGACCCCCCCCTCCAGTCTACCCCCCTGTCTCCCATGTTCACCCCCCTCTGCCACCCATGTACACTACTCTACACTCCCTCTGCCTACCATGGACACTCCTCTACACCCCTCTGCCCCCACTGTAAACCCCACTATAACCTCCTACACCCCGTATACTCCTCTACACCCCTCTGTCATCCCCTACACCCCCCTGTCACCCATGTATACTCCTCTACACTCCCTCTGCCACCAATCTAAACTCCTCTTGAACCCTCTGTCACCCGCTGGAACCCCTGTACACTCTTCTACACTCCCTCTGCCACCCATGTACACTCCTCTACAACGCTCTGTCACCCATGTACACCCCTCTTTCACCCCCTACACCCCTCTGCCACCCATGTACACTCCTCTACACCCCTCTGCCACCCATGTGCACTCTTCTACATCCCTCTGTCACCCCCTACACCCCCTTGCCACCCATGTACACTCTTCTATACCCCCTCTGCCACCCATGTACACTACTCTACAACCCTCTGTCACCCATGTACACCCCCTCTGTCACCCATGTACACTCTTCTACACCCATGTACACCCCTCTGTCACCCATGTACACTCTTCTACACCCATGTACACCCCTCTGTCACCCCCTACACCCCCCCCCCCCCCCCTGTCACCAGGGCTGGACTGGCCTACCGGGATACCAGGAAAATCCCCGGTGGGCCGGTCACCTTGACTGCCGAATGGCCGGCCGCACCATGTTAAAGAAGACTTCTTGGCCCGGCCCCTGACAGTGGTTGTCGCACGGCCGGCCGCAAGGCTGGCCGTGCCGGAAGCAATGAGGCTTCCTGGGCTGACTGCAGCAGGCTGGCCAGCTGACAGCAGAGGTGGCTCTAGTATAATAGGCCATCGCCTCAGTCCTCGCGTTAGTGGGGGGCCTCGCTCAGGGCCCCGACTAGCGCAAGTTACTCCTCACTCTCCGGCTGACCGCCGGGATTGAAGTTTAATACAGCAGTTCCGGTTCCATCCTGCCTGCAGGCGGCGAGCCCCAGCGCTGCACCCGACCAGCCCCTGCTGATCCTCTGCCACTTTAAGAGAAAGGGCTGCTGGGGCTGGTCGCCTGCCATAGAAACTGCTGCTGGGGCTGGTCGCCTGCCATAGAAACTGCTGTGATTAGTTCCCTGACCTCCTGAACCCCCCCGCCCGCTGCTCACCTCAGAGAGACAACATACGGACACTTCCTCACACCCTCTGTGGCTCTGCCTCCCCACCTGTAAGAGGAGCTCCAGGATCCCCCAGTAACGGTGACGGCATCTTTGTAAAAAGCAGCAGGTCAGTAGGAGGTCAGCACGTCCTGAAGTCCCAGTGACTGTGGCCGGGCCTGGCAGCATGCATGATGAAATGTCAATCTGTGCTGTGCCCTACAACCTGTCTGGCCTATACTATATACAAAGTAGTATATGCAGTATGGGGCAGCCGGAGGGCACAGCACAGACATTGGTATAGAGTGCTATACTGTTAAGCTGTGTGAGGTACCTGCTATATATATATATATATATATATATATATATATGTGTTTATATAGCAGCCAGGGCAGTGGGTACAGCACAGCTAATGTATATAGCCCCACAGCATTATGTCACTGTATACCAATGTCTGTGCTGTGTCCTCTGAACTGGCTAGCCCATACTACACAATGTGGGCATACTGGGAGTTATAGTTTTGCCACAGCTGGAGGCACCCAGGTTAAGAATCAATGAGAGAGTGTCTACAAACCTCCATCTCATTGCTTCTCAACCAGGGTGCCTCCAGCTGTTGGAAAACTACACCTCCCAGCATGCCTTTGGCAATGTGGACATGGTGGGAGTTGTAGTTTTGCCATAACTAGAGGCACCCTGATTAAAGGACAAGTTTCATGCTCAAAAACATTTCCCCTATCCAAAGTTTTAGATTGCGGGAGGTCCGACCACTGGTGCCCCCTGCGATCACCTGTTTGGAGCCCCCATGGACTAGCACAAGAGCGCAGCTCTCCCATAGAACTATATGGTGGGGGTGTGGGGGCCTCCGCTTCAGGCGAAGGTCGTGATGCGCTCCTGTGCTAGTGCACGGGGGTTCCAAACAGGACATTGCAGGGGGCCCCAGCGGTCGGACCCCCCCCCCCCCCCCCTTGCGATCTAAAGCTTATCCCTTATCCTTCGGATAAGGGGAAAGATTTTGAGCATGAGACTTTTCCTTTAAGAGACAATGAGATAGTGCCTATTTACCTCCATCTTATTGTTTCTCAACCAGGGTGCCTCCAGCTGTTGCAAAACTACAAAACTATGTATCTATCTCATATCTATCTCATATGTATCTATCCATCTCTCTCATATCGATATCTCTATCTCATATCTATCTATCTCATATCTATCTATCTCATATCTATCTGCGGCAATCGCCGACATGGGGGGACATAATGACCCCCCTGGGCGATATGCCGGGATGCCTGCTGAACGATTTCAGCAGGCATCCGGCTTCGGCTCCCCTCCGGCTAGCGGTGGGGGCCGGAAATGCTCAGGGCGTATCCATACGCCCTCGGTCCTTAAGGACTTGGAAACGGGGGCGTATGGATACGCCCTATGTCCTTAAGGGGTTAAAGTAAACGTTTTTGGATTATCCTTAGTTCTGACCCAGTTGCATGGGATAATGGTCTACTCTAGTGTTTCCCAACCAGGGTGCCTCCAGCTGTTGCAAAACTATGTATCTATCTCATATCTATCTCATATGTATCTATCCATCTCTCTCATATCGATCTCTCTATCTCATATCTATCTATCTCATATCTATCTATCTATCCCATATCTATCAATCCATCTATCTCATATCCATCTATCTCATATCCACCTATCTCATATCTATCTATCTCATATCTATCTATCTCATATCTATCTATCGCATATCTATTTATCTCATATCTATGTATCATCTCTCTCATATCTATTTATATTCTATCTATATCTATCTATTTCATATCTATCTATCTATCTTGCTTCCAGCCCCTAATCCTGGGTCTTCCACCTAACACCCCCCCCCCCACTCCCTTCCTATGCCTATATTCACTTAGATGCCAAGATGGGCTGCAGGTCCTTTAATATCAGCACAGAGGCAGCAACTACAGAGTTGCCTACTATATACTGGAGACAGTATCTACTTGGTGTATTACCTGGGGAAACTTCCTACTGTTGGTACTACCAACTAGGTACATTACCTACCTGAGAAGCACTATCAACTGGGGACGTTACCTAATGGGGGCATTACCTACCTGATGAAACTACCTACTGGGGGCGTTACCTATCTGGGGGTACTACCTACTGGGGGCATTACCTTCTACATACCTACTGGGGGCATTACCTACTACATGCTTACTGGGGGCAATAAATACGACCTACCTGGAGGCATCAACTACTACCTACTGGGGGCATCAACTACTACCTACTGGGGATATTACCTACCTGGAGGCATCACCCCCCAGCCCACTTTTCTGCCCATTATACTGAGCACTATAAGTGCTGGAAAAGTGCAGTCTTAAATGTTTGTTTGGCAAGTTCTGTGGAGTTGTGGCTGGAAGAAATAGTTATGACGGTCTGGGCCGGATGGATAAGAAAAGGAAATTGACTGACACCAATCAGAGAAGACGTCACCTGATGTAACTGTATGTAATCTCTTATATGGTCTGTAGAGCCTGTGTAGAGCTGAGGCACTAACTTCTGTGTAAAGTGGTTTATTCAGTATTTGTATGGTAATATTATCCTGTTACTATGTGGGGATAATGTTTAGTCATAGGGTGGTACAATTATTTGAACCTTGTATAGAGCTGTTGTTGGTTATACTGGACTGTGGTCTATGGTCTATTTATCATCTGCTGGTTTGGTGTATGTTGAGTAACTCATACAAAGTAAGAGATTATTATTATTATTATTGTCTTCTATTCTTTAAAGTAAAGTTTTTGGATTATTCTTAGTTCTGACCCAGTTGCATGGGATAATGGTCTACTGTAGTGTTTCCCAACCAGGGTGCCTCCAGCTGTTGCAAAACTACATTTTCCAGCATGCCCGGGCAGCCAAAAGCTGTCTGGACATGCTGAGACTTGTAGTTTTGCAACTGCTGGAGGCACCCTGCTTGGGAAAAGCTGGTCTACAATAGAGCTATTCAGTGGCGTTGCTAGGGTTGGTGTCACCTGGTGCGGTAGAAAATGGTGTCACCCCAACATGCTGGGAGTTGTAGTTTTGCAACAGCTAGCGGCACCCTGGTAGGGAAACACTGACATAGATAGATAGGAAATATATATAGACCAGGGGTACTCACCTATTTTTAGTGATTGTCCGCTTATCCAGGTCTGCCATCCGGTAAAGGTCCAAGCTGTATGCTAAGGCTTGGTGCACACCTAGCGGCCTCAGTGCCATGAAGGCAATAGCAAACTAACAACTGAAGTGTGGAGGATGTATGACCTGAATACTGCTGCGCACTGTAACCTCTGACTATAATACTGCCACACACTGTACCCACTGAATATAATACTGCCACACACTGTACCCACTGAATATAATACTGCCACACACTGTATCCCTGAATATAATATTGCCACACACTGAACCCCCTGAATATAATACTGCCACACACTGTACCCTTGAATATAATACTGCCACACACTGTGCCTCTGGTATATTACTGCCACACACTGTACCCCAGAATATAATACTGCCACACACTGTACCCTTAAATATAATACTGCCACACACTGGGGCCCTGAATATAATACTGCCACACACTGTGCCTCTGGTATATTACTGCCACTCACTGTACCCCAGAATATAATACTGCCACACACTGTATCCCTGAATATAATACTACCACATACTGTGCCCTAAATATAAAACTGCCACCCACTGTGCCCCTGGTATATTACTGCTACCCACTGTGCCCCTTAAAATAATACTGCCATCCACTGTGCCCCTGAAAATAATTCTGCCACACACTGGGCCCCTGTTATATTACTGCCACACACTATTCCCCTGCAACATTACTTGCAGATGCTATGCTCTAACGCTGACTAATGTACCTCTGTGTCTCTTAAAACAATAAAATGAAGCCACTGTGCCTATAGAATGAATGACGCCACTGTGACCCCAGAATTAATGATGCCAGTGACCACAGAATTAATTATGCCACTGTGACCACAGAATTAATGATGCCACTGTGACCACAGAATTAATGATGCCACTGTACCCACAGAATTAATGATGCCACTGTACCCACAGAATTAATGATGCCACTGTGACCACAGAATTAATGATGCCACTGTACCCACAGAATTAATGATGCCACTGTACCCGCAGAATTAATGATGCCACTGTGACCACAGAATTAATGATGCCACTGTACCCACAGAATTAATGACACAACTGTATCCCCAGAATTAATGATGCCACTGTGCCTACAGAATTTATGATGCCATTGTGCCTCCAGAATTAATGATGCCTATGTGACCGCAGAATTAATGATGCCACTGGACCACAGAATTAATGATGCCACTGTGACCACAGAATAAGTGATGCCACTGTACCCATATAATTAATGATGCCACTGTACCCATATAATTAATGATGCCACTGTACCCACATAATTAATAACACAACTGTATCCCCAGAATTAATGATGCCACTTTGCCTACAGAATTTATGATGCCATTGTGCCCACGGAAGTATTGATGCCACTGTGCCTCCAGAAGTAATGATGCCACTGTGACCACATAATTAATTATGCCACAGTACCCACAGAAATGATGATACCACTGTGCCTCCAGAAGTAATGATGCCACTGTGCCTACAGAATTAAGGATGCCACTGTGCCTACAGAACTAAGGATGCCACTGTGTCCCACAAAATTAAGGATGCCACTGTGACCACAGAATTTATGATGCCACTGTGCCCACAGAATTTATGCCACTGTGTCCACATAATTAAGGATGCCACTGTGCCCACAGAATTAAGCATGCCACTGTGTTCCAAAAAATTAATGATGCCACTGTACCCACAGAATTAATGATGCCACTGTGCCCACAGAATTAATGCCACTGTGCCCCCATAGTTACATAGTTAAATAGTTAGTATGGTTGAAAAAAGACATACGTCCATCAAGTCCAACCAGGGAATTGAAGTGAAGGGTGTAAGAGGATAAGGGAAAGGGATGTAGTTTAATAATTCTGCATAAGCATTAATGTTATTTTGTTCCAGGAATGTATCTAACACTTTTTTAAAGCTGTTAATTGTTGCTGCTGTGACCAGTTCCTGAGGTAGACCGTTCCATAAATTCACAGTCCTCACGGTAAAGAAGGCGTGTCGCCCCTTTAGACTAAACTTTTTCTTCTCCAGACAGAGGGAGTGCCCCCTCGTCCTTTGGGGGGTCTAACCTGGAACAGTTTTTCTCCATATTTTTTGTATTGGCCATTTATATACTTATATAAGTTTATCATATCCCCCCTTAACCCCTTAAGGACTCAGGGTTTTTCCGTTTTTGCACTTTCGTTTTTTCCTCCTTACCTTTTAAAAATCATAACCCTTTCAATTTTCCACCTAAAAAAGCCATATTATGGCTTATTTTTTGCGTCGCCAATTCTACTTTGCAGTGACATTAGTCATTTTACCCAAAAATGCACGTCGAAACGGGAAAAAAAATCATTGTGCGACAAAACCGAAGAAAAAATGCCATTTTGCAACTTTTGGGGGCTTCCGTTTCTACGCAGTGCATATTTCGGTAAAAATTACACCTTATCATTATTCTGTAGGTCCATACGGTTAAAATGATACCCTACTTATACAGGTTTGATTTTGTCGCACTTCTGTAAAAAATCATAACTACATGCAGGAAAATTTATACGTTTAAAAATGTCATCTTCTGACCCCTATAACATTTTTATTTTTCCACGTACAGGGCGGTGTGAGGACTCATTTTTTGCGCCGTGATCTGAAGTTTTTATCGGTATGATTTTTGTTTTGATCGGACTTTTCGATCACTTTTTATTCATTTTTTAATGGTATAAAAAGTGACCAAAAATGCGCTTTTTTTGACTTTGGAATTTTTTGGCGCGTACGTCATTGACCGTACGGTTTAATTAATGATATATTTTTATAGTTTGGACATTTACGCACGCGGCGATACCACATACGTTTATTTTTATTTTATTTTACACTGTTTTATTTTTTTATGGAAAAGGGGGGTGATTCAAACTTTTATTAGGGAAGGGGTTAAATGACCTTTATTAACACTTTTTTTTTACATTTTTTTTGCAGTGCTATAGGTCCCATAGGGACCTATAACACTGCACACACTGATCTTTTACACAGATCACAGGCGTGTATTAACACGCCTGTGATCAGTGTTATCGGCGCTTGACTGCTCCTGCCGATCGGACACCGAGGAGGCAGGTAAGGGCCCTCCCGGTGTCCTGTCAGCTGTTCGGGACGCCGCGATTTCACCGCGGCGGTCCCGAACAGCCCGACTGAGCAGCCGGGTCACTTTCACTTTCGCTTTAGAAGCGGCGGTCAGCTTTGACCGCCGCTTCTAAAGGGTTAATACCACACATCGCCACAATCGGCGATGTGTGGTATTAGCCGCGGGTCCCGGCCGTTGATGAGCGCCGGGACTGACGCGATATGATGCGGGATCGCGGCGCGATCCCGCTTCATATCGCGGGAGCCGGCGCAGGACGTAAATATACGTCCTGCGTCGTTAAGGGATTGAACGTCTCTTCTCAAGACTAAACAATTGTAACTCCTTTAATCGCTCCTCATAGCTAAGATGTTCCATGCCCCATATTAGTTTAGTCGTGCGTCTCTGCACCCTTTCCAACTTCGCAGTGTCCCTTTTATGAACAGGCGACCAAAACTGAACACCATATTCCAGGTGAGGCCGTACCAATGCTTTATAAAGGGGGAGTATTATGTCCCTGTCCCTTGAGTCCATGCCTCTTTTTATACATGACAATATCCTGCCGGCCTTGGAAGCAGCAGCCTGACATTGCATGCTATTCTGTAGTCTGTGATCTACAAGTACACCCAGATCCTTCTCTACCAGTGACTCTGCCAGTTTAATCCCCCCTAAGACGCATGCAGGTTATTAGTACCCAGATGCATAACTTTACATTTATCCACATTGAACCTCATTTGCCAAGTGGATGCCCAGACACTTAGTCTATCCAAGTCATCTTGTAACTTATGCACATCCTCTATAGACTGTACCGTGCTACAAAGCTTGGTGTCATCTGCAAAGATAGAAACATAGCTGTTAATGCCATCCTATATTTCATTGATAAATATATTAAACAATAGCGGGCCCAGTACTGAACCTTGGGGTACACCACTAATTACCGGGGACCAATCAGAGTACGAATCATTGACCACCACTCTCTGGGTAAGATCCATGAGCCAGTGTTCAATCCAGTTACAAACTAAAGTTTCCAAGCCCAAGGACCTTAACTTACCTGTCAGACGCTTTGGCAAAATCCAGAAACACTATATCCACAGCCATTCCTCTGTCAAGGCTTCTACTCACCTCTTCATAAAAGCAAATTAGATTGGTTTGACAACTTCTATCCTTAGTAAACCCATGCTGGCTATCACTTATAATACAATTATCCCCTATGTATTCCTGTATGTAGTCCCTTATAAGTCCTTCAAACAATTTACCCACAATGCACGTTAGACTTACCGGTCTATATTTGCCTGGCGAAGACCTAGAGCCCTTCTTGAAGATTGGTACCACATTAGCCTTGCGCCAGTCCCTTGGCACAATACCAGACACCAGAGAATCTCTAAATATCATGAACAAGGGTACAGATATTACTGAACTTATCTCTCTAAGAACTCTTGGGTGTAGTCCATCCGGCCCTGGAGATTTGCTTACATTTACTTTACTTAACTTACCTTGTACCATCTCTACATTAACCCCTTCCCGACCTATGACATACCTGTACGTCATGGGTGGCAAGGTGTTCCCGACCCATGACATACAGGTACGTCATGAACATTTTTGCCGCTACTCGCGGCATCCCGCAGCGCCCGGTAAGATGGTGGCTACCAAATCTGACTAGCTGATAGCAGCTTTTCGCTATCAGAATACTTAGCAGCACGGTGTGTTAGTTCCGATCACGGGGATCGGGACACACACCACTCTGCTAAGTGTCCCTGACCCGTCCCCTGGCGTCACTTACCCGTCCATGCGGCGTCCCGAGCGGTCCCGGCGCGAGCGGCGTCCTCCAAGCGGTCCCGGCGGCGCTGCGTCCCGGAGGTGAGTTTCCGGCAGCAGTGCGGCATCTTCATTGGCAGCAGTGAGATCGCCGTAAAGCGATCTCACTGCTGCCTCTGGGAGTTTCCAAACTGCAACTCCCAGCATGCCCAGACAGCCTTTGGCTTTCTGGGCATGCTGGGAGTTGTAGTTTTGCAACATCTGGAGGTCCTCAGTTTGGAGACCACTGTATAATGGTCTCCAATCTGTGCTCTTCCAGATGTTGCAAAACTACAAATCTCAGCATGCTCAGTCTGTCCAGGCATGCTGGGAGTTGTAGTTCTCTAACATCTGGAAGAGCACAGAATGGAGACCATTATACAGTGGTCTCCAAACTGTGGACCTCCAGATGTTGCAAAACTATAACTCCCAGCATGCACTGACAGACCATGCATGCTGGGAGTTGTAGTTTTGCAACAGCTGGAGGCACACTGGTTTGGAAACAGTAAGTTTGGTTGCAAAACACTTGAAAGTTTATTACTTAACTTAGTGTTTCCAAACCAGTGTTCCTCCAGCTGGATGTTTGCCCCCTCCCCCCAATGTGAATGTACAGGGTACACTCACATGGGCGGAGGTTTACAGTGAGTGCTGCAAGTTTGAGATGGTGCAAATTTTGCGCTGCAGCTCAAACTTCCAGCGGGAAACTTGCTGTGAACCTCTGCCCATGTGACTGTACCCTAAAAACACTACACTACACTGACACTAACCTAAAATAAAAAGTAAAAAACACTACATATACACATACCCCTACACAGCCCCCCCTCCCCAAAAAAATGAAAAACGTCTGGTACGCTACTGTTTCCAAAACGGAGCCTCCAGCTGTTGCAAAATAATAACTCCCAGTATTGCCGGACTGCCATTGACTGTCCAGGCATGCTGGGAGTTTTGCAACAGCTGGAGGCACCCTGTTTGGGAATCATTGGCATAGAATACCCCTATGCAAATCCCTAATTCAGGCCTCAAATGCGCATGGCGCTCTCTCACTTTGGAGCCCTGTCGTATTTCAGGGCAACAGTTTTGGGACACATATGGGGTATCGCCGCACTCAGGAGAAATTGCCTTACACATTTTGGGGGGCTTTTTCTTCTTTAACCCCTTATGAAAAGGTGAAGTTGGGGTCTACACCAGCATGTTAGTGTAAAAAAATAAATTTTTTACACTAACATGCTGGTGTTGCCCTATACTTTTCATTTTCACAAGAGGTAAAAGGGAAAAAAGGCCCTCTAAATTTGTAATGCAATTTGTCCCGAGTACGGAGATACCCCATATGTGGGCGCAAAGTGCTCTGGGGGCGCACAACAAGGCCCAGAAGGGAGAGTGCACCATGTACATTTGAGGCGATTTGCACAGGGGTGGCTGATTGTTACAGCAGTTCTGACAAACGCAAAACAATAAATATCCATATGTGACCCCATTTTGGAAACTACACCCCTCAAGGAATGTAATAAGGGGTGCAGTGAGCATTTACACCCCACTGGTGTATGACAGATTTTTGGAACAGTGGTCTGTGAAAATGAAAAATAAAATTTTTGATTTGCACAGTCCACTGTTTCAAATATCTGTCAAACGCCAGTGGGGTGTAAATGCTTACTGCACCCCTTATTAAATTCCATGAGGGGTGTAGTTTCCAAAATGGGGTCACATGTGGGGGGGTCCACTGTTCTGGCACCATAGGGGCTTCCTAAATGGGACATGCCCCCCAAAAACCCTTTCAGAAAAACTCACTCTCCAAAATCCCATCTCACTCTCCTTCCCTTCTGAGCCCTCTACTGCGCCCGCCGAACACTTTACATACGCATATGAGGTATTTCCTTACTCGAGAGAAATTGGGTTACAAATTTTAGGGTGATTTCTCTCCTTTTACCCCTTGTAAAAATTCAAAAATTGGGTCTACAAGAAAATGCGAGTGTAAAAAATGAAGATTTAGAATTTTCTCCTTCATTTTGCTGCTATTCCTGTGAAACACCTAAAGGTTAAAACACTTACTGAATGTCATTTTGAATACTTTGGGGGGTGCAGTTTTTATAATGGGGTAATTTATGGGGTATTTCTAATATGAAGACCCTTAAAATCCACTTCAAACCTGAACTGGCCCCTGAAAAATTACGATTTTGAAAATCTTGAGAAAAATTGGAAAATTGCTGCGGAACTTTGAAGCCCTCTGGTGTCTTTCAAAAGTAAAAACTTGTCAATTTTTTTTATGCATACATAAAGTAGACATATTGTATATGTGAATCAATATGTAATTTATTTGGAATATCCATTTTCCTTTCAAGCAGAGACTTCAAAATTCAAAATTTTCAAAATTTTCATGAAATTTTTAGATTTTTTACCAAGAAAGGATGCAAATATCAGTGAAATTTTACCAATAACATAAAGTAGAATATGTCATGAAAAAACAGTCTCGGAATCAGAATGATAAGTAAAAGCATTCCAGAGTTATTAATGTTTAAAGTGACAGTGGTCAGATTTTCAAAAAATGCCCAGGTCCTGAAGGTGAAAATGGGCTGGGTCATGAAAGGGTTAAGCCAGTTCAGTACATTACATGATGTGTAACCAGCACTGACCTGTCCAATGTCAGCTCCTTTATCCATAGTGTATACAGAACTAAAGAACCCATTCAGTAGCTCCGCTTTCTCTTGATCGCCTGTGACAACCTTCCCATTATCATTATTAAGGGGTCCTACATGCTCTGTCCTTGTATTTTTTGCATTTATACATCTAAAAAAATATTTAGGATTAGTTTTGCTTTCTTTGGCCACCTGTCTCTCATTTTGAATTTTTGCTGTTTTTATTACATTTTTACAGATTTTATTAAGCTCCTTGTACTGTTTAAATGTTATAGCTGACCCATCAGATTTGAATTTTTTGAAGGCTATTTTTTTCTTGTTTATTGCTCTTTTAACATCATTTGTCAGCCATGTAGGATTTAGTTTTAATCGTATATATTTGTTCCCCTTTGGTATATATTTAGCTGTATAGTTATTTAGAGTTGATTTAAAGATGTCCCATTTACCTTCTGTATCAGTATTTGAGAACACCTCCCCCCAGTCTATGCCCTGTAGTGTAGATCTCAGCCCAGGGAAATTTGCCTTTTTAAAGTTACCGTATTTATCGGCGTATAACACGCACTTTTTAGGCTAAAATGTTTAGCCTAAAGTCTATGTGCGTGTTATACGCCGATACACCCCCAGGAAAGGCAGGGGGAGAGAGGCCGTCGCTGCCTGCTTCTCTCCCTCTGCCTTTCCTGGGGTCTAGAGCCCTGCTGCCGACCCTTCTCTCCCCCTAGCTATTGGCGCCGCTGCCCGTTCTGTCCCCCTGACTATCGGTGCCGGCGCCCCACTGCCGGCGCCGATAGCCAGGGGGAGAGAAGCGGCGCCGACAGCCAGGGGGAGAGAAGGGGCAGCGGCACCCATTGTCGGCGCCGCTTCCCCGTTGCCTCCCCCCATCCCCGATGGCATAATTACCTGGGTCGGGTCCGCGCTGCTGCAGGTCTCCGGCGTGCGTCCCCTGCGTCGTTGCTATGCACGGCGCGGCGCACTGACGTAATGCGCCACGCCGTGCAGCGCATAGCAACGACACAGGGGACGCACGCCGGAGGCCTGCAGCAGCGCGGACCCGACCCAGGTAATTATGCCACCGGGGATGGGGGGAGGCAACGGGGCAGCGGCACCGGCAATGGGTGCCGCTGCCCCTTCTCTCCCCCTGGCTGTTGGCGCCGCTTCTCTCCCCCTGGCTATGAGCGCCGGCAATGGGGCATCGGCACCGATAGTCAGGGGGACAGAACGGGCAGCGGCGCCGATAGCTAGGGGGAGAGAAGGGCCGGCAGCAGGGCTCTAGACCCCAGGAAAGGCAGGGGGAGAGAAGCGGGCAGCAACGGCCTCTCTCCCCGTGCCTTTCCTGGGGGTATATCGGGGTATACACGCGCACACACGCACCCTCATTTTACCATGGATATTTGGGTAAAAATCTTTTTTTACCCAAATATCCTTGGTAAAATGAGGGTGCGTGTTATAGGCCGGTGCGTGGTATACACCGATAAATACGGTATATGTTTTTGCCTTCCCCGTCTGTCTTTGTTTTCTACATTTTAAGTCAAAAGTAACTATATTGTGGTCGCTATTACCAAGGTTTTCCCGCACAGTTAAATTACCAACCAGCTCTGCGTTGTTGGAAATGATCAGATCCAACAAGGCATCACTTCTTGTTGGGTCCTCCACAAACTGGCCCATAAAATTATCCTGCAATAAATTTAGGAATTTTCTCCCGTTTGTAGTTTTAGCCAGCCCCCGGCCCCAATCTATATCTGGATAGTTAAAATCTCCCTGTCACGATTCGGCTGGCAGGTTGTGGATCCTCTGTGCCAGAGAGGGATTGGTGTGGACCGTGCTGGTGGACCGGTTCTAAGTTGCTACTGGTATTCACCAGAGCCCGCCGCAAAGCGGGATGGTCTTGCAGCGGCGGTAGCAACCAGGTCGTATCCACCAGCAACGGCTCAACCTCTCTGACTGCTGAAGATAGGCGCGGTACAAGGGAGTAGACAAGAGCAAGGTCGGACGTAGCAGAAGGTCGGGGCAGGCAGCAAGGATCGTAGTCAGGGGCAACGGCAGGAGGTCTGGAACACAGGCTAGGAACACACAAGGAAACGCTTTCACTGGCACGATGGCAACAAGATCCGGCGAGGGAGTGCAGGGGAAGTGAGGTATAAATAGGGAGTGCACAGGTGAACACACTAATTAGGCTAACTGCGCCAATCAGTGGCGCAGTGGCCCTTTAAATTGCAGAGACCCGGCGCGCGCGCGCCCTAGGGAGAGGGGCCGCGCGCGCCGGGACAAGACCGACGGAGAGCGAGTCAGGTACGGGAGCCGGGATGCGCATCGCGAGCGGGCGCCTCCCGCATCGCGAATCGCATCCCGGCTGGGAGAGGTATCGCAGCGCACCCGGTCAGCGGGTCTGACCGGGGCGCTGCAATTGCGAGGATGTAGCGAGCGCTCCGGGGAGGAGCGGGGACCCGGAGCGCTCGGCGTAACAGTACCCCCCCCCCTTGGGTCTCCCCCTCTTCTTGGAGCCTGAGAACCTGAGGACAAGACTTTTGTCTAGGATGTTGTCCTCAGGTTCCCAGGATCTCTCTTCTGGACCACAGCCTTCCCAGTCCACCAAGAAGAATTTTTTCCCTCTGACCGTTTTGGAGGCCAGAATCTCCTTCACGGAGAAGACGTCAGAAGAGCCGGAAACAGGAGTGGGAGAAACAAGTTTGGGAGAGAAGCGGTTAATGATGAGTGGTTTAAGGAGAGAGACATGGAAGGCATTGGGAATACGGAGAGAAGGAGGAAGAAGGAGTTTGTAAGAGACAGGATTAATCTGGCACAAGACTTTGAAAGGACCAAGATAGCGTGGTCCCAGTTTGTAACTGGGGACACGAAAGCGGACATATTTAGCGGAGAGCCATACCTTGTCTCCGGGCGCAAAAATGGGGGGAGTTCTTCTTTTCTTATCGGCAAACCTTTTCATGCGGGATGAAGCCTGTAAAAGAGAATTTTGGGTCTCTTTCCATATGGTGGAAAGATCACGAGTCACTTCATCCACAGCGGGCAAACCAGAGGGCAAGGGAGTAGGGAGGGGGGAAGAGGGTGACGGCCATACACCACGAAAAATGGGGACTTAGCAGAAGATTCTGAGACTCTGAAGTTGTATGAGAATTCGGCCCATGGTAGAAGATCTGCCCAGTCATCCTGGCGGGAGGAAACAAAATGCCGTAAATAGTCACCCAGGACCTGGTTAATTCTTTCTACTTGCCCATTGGATTGGGGATGATAAGAAGAAGAGAAGTTTAATTTAATCTTGAGCTGTTTACAGAGGGCCCTCCAGAATTTAGACACGAATTGGACGCCTCTATCCGAGATGATCTGCGTGGGCAAACCGTGAAGACGAAAAATGTGTACAAAAAATTGTTTTGCCAACTGAGGCGCTGAAGGAAGACCAGGAAGAGGAATAAAATGTGCCATCTTGGAAAATCGATCAACGACCACCCAAACAACGGTGTTGCCACGGGATGGGGGTAAGTCTGTAATAAAGTCCATACCAATCAGTGACCAAGGCTGTTCGGGGACAGGCAGAGGATGAAGGAGACCAGCAGGTTTCTGGCGAGGAGTCTTATCCCGGGCACAGACAGTACAGGCCCGCACAAAATCAACAACATCCGTCTCCAGAGTCGGCCACCAATAGAAACGAGAGATGAGTTGCAAGGATTTTTTGATGCCCGCATGGCCTGCGAGGTGGGAGGAGTGTCCCCATTTGAGAATCCCGAGACGTTGGCGTGGAGAAACGAAGGTCTTCCCTGGAGGAGTTTGCCTGATGGAGGCTGGAGAAGTGGAGATCAGACAGTCAGGAGGAATGATGTGTTGCGGAGAGACCTCTACTTCCGAGGCATCCGAGGAACGAGAGAGGGCATCGGCCCTAATGTTCTTGTCGGCAGGGCGAAAGTGAATTTCAAAGTTAAAACGGGCAAAGAACAACGACCACCTGGCCTGGCGAGGGTTCAGCCGTTGGGCAGACTGGAGATAGGAGAGATTCTTGTGATCGGTGTATATGATAACAGGAAATTTTGATCCCTCCAGCAGATGCCTCCATTCCTCAAGCGCCAATTTAATGGCCAGTAATTCTCGATCCCCGATGGAGTAGTTCCTCTCCGCCGGAGAGAAGGTCCTAGAAAAAAAAACACAAGTAACAGCATGCCCGGAAGGATTTTTTTGTAGAAGGACAGCTCCAGCTCCCACTGAGGAGGCATCTACCTCCAATAGGAAGGGTTTAGATGGGTCAGGTCTGGAGAGCACGGGAGCAGAAGAAAAGGCAGACTTGAGACGTTTAAATGCGTCTTCCGCTTGGGGAGACCAGGACTTGGGATTGGCATTTTTCTTGGTTAAAGCCACGATAGGAGCCACAATAGTGGAAAAGTGTGGAATAAATTGTCTGTAATAATTGGCGAACCCCAAAAAACGTTGGATAGCACGGAGTCCGGAGGGGCGTGGCCAATCTAAGACGGCAGAGAGTTTGTCTGGGTCCATTTGTAATCCCTGGCCAGAGACCAAGTATCCTAGGAAAGGAAGAGATTGGCATTCAAACAGACATTTCTCCATTTTGGCATAAAGTTGATTGTCTCGAAGTCTCTGAAGAACCATGCGGACATGTTGGCGGTGTTCTTCTAAGTTGGCAGAAAAAATCAGAATATCGTCCAGATAAACCACAACACAGGAATATAAGAGATCACGAAAAATTTCATTAACAAAGTCTTGGAAGACGGCAGGGGCGTTGCACAGGCCAAAGGGCATGACCAGATACTCAAAGTGTCCATCTCTGGTGTTAAATGCAGTCTTCCATTCGTCCCCCTCCCTGATGCGGATGAGATTATAAGCACCTCTTAAGTGCAGTTTGGTAAAGATGTGGGCACCTTGAAGGCGATCAAAGAGTTCTGAGATAAGAGGTAGGGGGTAGCGGTTCTTTACCGTGATTTTATTAAGTCCACGGTAATCAATGCAAGGACGTAGGGAGCCATCTTTTTTGGACACAAAGAAAAATCCAGCTCCGGCAGGAGAGGAGGATTTGCGGATAAACCCCTTTTTTAAATTTTCCTGGATGTATTCAGACATAGCAAGAGTCTCTGGAGCAGACAGAGGATAAATTCTGCCCCGGGGTGGAGTAGTACCCGGGAGGAGGTCAATAGGACAGTCATAAGGCCTGTGAGGAGGTAAAGTCTCAGCTTGCTTTTTGCAAAACACGTCAGCATAGTCCATATAAGCCTTAGGAAGACCGGTTACAGGGGGAACCACAGGGTCACGGCAGGGAGTACAGGGAACCGGTTTAAGACAGTCCTTGAAACAAGAGGTACCCCAGCTCTTGATTTCTCCTGTGGACCAATCAAGGGTTGGGGAATGGCGTTGAAGCCACGGTAATCCAAGAAGAATTTCGGAAGTGCAGTTGGAGAGGACCAAAAACTCAATTTTTTCGTGATGAGGTCCGATGCACATTAGGAGAGGTTCCGTGCGGTAACGCACGGTACAGTCCAATCTTTCATTGTTAACACAATTGATGTAGAGGGGTCTGGCGAGACTGGTCTCTGGGATGTTGAACCTGTTGATGAGAGAGGCCAAAATAAAATTTCCTGCAGATCCGGAATCCAAGAAGGCCATAGCAGAGAAGGAGAAGGTAGAGGAAGATATTCGCACAGGCACAGTAAGGCGTGGAGAAGCAGAGTTGACATCAAGAACTGCCTCACCTTTGTGCGGAGTCAGCGTACGTCTTTCCAGGCGGGGAGGACGGATAGGACAATCCTTCAGGAAGTGTTCGGTACCGGCACAGTACAGGCACAGATTCTCCATGCGGCGTCGTGTCCTCTCTTGAGGTGTCAAGCGAGACCGGTCAACTTGCATAGCCTCCACGGCGGGAGGCACAGGAACGGATTGCAGAGGACCAGAGGAGAGAGGAGCCGGGGAGAAAAAAAGCCTTGAGCGAACAAAGTCCATATCCTGGCGGAGCTCCTGACGCCTTTCGGAAAAACGCATGTCAATGCGGGTGGCCAGATGAATAAGTTCATGCAGGTTAGCAGGAATTTCTCGTGCGGCCAGACCATCTTTAATGTTGCTGGATAGGCCTTTTTTAAAGGTCGCGCAGAGGGCCTCATTATTCCAGGATAATTCGGAGGCAAGAGTACGGAATTGGATGGCGTACTCGCCAACAGAAGAATTACCCTGGACCAGGTTCAGCAGGGCAGTCTCAGCAGAAGAGGCTCGGGCAGGTTCCTCAAAGACACTTCGAATCTCCGTGAAGAAGGAGTGTACAGAGGCAGTGACGGGGTCATTGCGGTCCCAGAGCGGTGTGGCCCATGACAGAGCTTTCCCAGACAGAAGGCTGACTACGAAAGCCACCTTAGACTTTTCAGTAGGAAACTGGTCCGACATCATCTCCAAGTGCAGGGAACATTGCGAAAGAAAGCCACGGCAAAACTTAGAGTCCCCATCAAATTTATCCGGCAAGGATAATCGTAGGCCGGAAGCGGCCACTCGCTGCGGAGGAGGTGCAGGAGCTGGCGGAGGAGATGATTGCTGAAGCTGTGGTAGTAGCTGCTGTAGCATCACGGTCAGTTGAGACAGCTGGTGGCCTTGTTGCGCTATCTGTTGCGACTGCTGGGCGACCACCGTGGTGAGGTCGGCGACAACTGGCAGTGGGACTTCAGCGGGATCCATGGCCGGATCTACTGTCACGATTCGGCTGGCAGGTGGTGGATCCTCTGTGCCAGAGAGGCATTGGCGTGGACCGTGCTGGTGGACCGGTTCTAAGTTGCTACTGGTATTCACCAGAGCCCGCCGCAAAGCGAGATGGTCTTGCAGCGGCGGTAGCAACCAGGTCGTATCCACCAGCAACGGCTCAACCTCTCTGACTGCTGAAGATAGGCGCGGTACAAGGGAGTAGACAAGAGCAAGGTCGGACGTAGCAGAAGGTCGGGGCAGGCAGCAAGGATCGTAGTCAGGGGCAACGGCAGGAGGTCTGGAACACAGGCTAGGAACACACAAGGAAATGCTTTCACTGGCACGATGGCAACAAGATCCGGCGAGGGAGTGCAGGGGAAGTGAGGTATAAATAGGGAGTGCACAGGTGAACACACTAATTAGGCTAACTGCGCCAATCAGTGGCGCAGTGGCCCTTTAAATTGCAGAGACCCGGCGCGCGCGCGCCCTAGGGAGCGGGGCCGCGCGCGCCGGGACAAGACCGACGGAGAGCGAGTCAGGTACGGGAGCCGGGATGCGCATCGCGAGTGGGCGCCTCCCGCATCGCGAATCGCATCCCGGCTGGGAGAGGTATCGCAGCGCACCCGGTCAGCGGGTCTGACCGGGGCGCTGCAATTGCGAGGATGTAGCGAGCGCTCCGGGGAGGAGCGGGGACCCGGAGCGCTCGGCGTAACACTCCCATTATTACCACTGTACCTGCCCGGGCGGCCCTCTCTATTTGTTTATACAGCTGACCTTCTATCTCTTCAGTGATATTAGGGGGTCTGTAGATTACACCAAATACAATTTTTTCAATATTTCCCTCCTTTTGTAATTCTACCCACAGTGATTCCACATCCTCAGAATCATCACACACTATGGCATCGTTCACACTGACTTTCATACCACTTCTTACATACAGACAGACTCCACCACCTTTTCTGTTCATTCTATCCTTGCGAAACAATGTAAACCCCTGCAGATTAACAGCCCAGTCATGCGAGGAGTCCAGCCATGTCTCAGTGACCCCAACTATATCAATATGTTCCTCCAGTATCAAGGCCTCAAGATCCCCCATTTTATTTGCTAGGCTTCTGGCATTTGTGAACATACACTTTACATTTCCATTAAGTTTTACACATATAGTCTCACTAATGGGATTTTTAGAGTTATTGGGGTTAATGTTATTTTTTGAGTTATAAGGGCTAATTGTACTATTTAAGTTATTGGGGCTAATGGGATTTTTTGCGTTATTGGGTCTAACGTTGTTATTTAAGTTATTGGGGCTAATGGTATATGAACTTTGCCACTGTAACTCTCCATCTGTTGTAAACTACAACTCCCATCATGCACAGACAAAAGGTCATCATGGTGGCTGTAGTTCTACAATAACTGGAGAGTCACAGATGGGGGAACACAAATTTTTACGTGAGAGCTTAGGCTCGCCGTCCCAGGTCCTGCACTGCTCCACTGCTCTGGCCTCTTCTAGTCAGGCCTGGCCAGAGCAGATGATGCAGGCAGCTAATCGTGCTGCCTGCATCATAGGAGAAGCGCCGGGCAGGGACACATCGCTCCCTTGCTCCAAGCCACGGCTATTCATTTGTATTGGCATCTTAAAGACACCTCTACAAATGAATAAGGGGAGATCCAGCAGATGGTCCGAATGACTGGCGGACGCAGTTCGGATCTGGACCGTGGTCTGCCAGTTGATTACCCCTGATATAGGACATAGATCAATGTTTCTTAACCAGGCTGACTCCAGCTGTTGCAAAACTACAAAACCTAGCATGCTGGGAGTTGTAGTTTTGAACAGCTGGAGGCACCCTGTTAAGGAAACACTGATCTATGTCCTATCTCAGTGTTTCCCAATTAGAGTTCCTCCAGCTGTTACAAAACTACAACTCCCAGCATGCATGGACAGCATTGTAGCTTTGCTTTGGCGACACCTTGGTTGGGAAACACTTATTTATGTCAGTGTTTCCCAACCCTCCAGCTGTTGCAAAACTACAACTCCCAGCATGCTAGGAGTTGTAGTATTGCAACAGCTGGGGGCACCCCTGGTGAGAAAGGGGTGGGGGGGGGGTGAGCAGGGATTGTGCTGGGAAGGGGGAGGGATGATGCTGGAAAAGGGTGGGCATGGATGGTGGGGGGTAGTTTACCTTACCTGCCTTGGAACACTGCTGGGCTCCTGTATCCTCCAGGAACTTCCTGCTTGCTGGGGTCATGTGATGTTTTGGTGTCACATGACCCAAGCAGAGCAGTAGAAAGCTGCCAATCAGGGGAAAGAGAAGCCGAGTAAGTGCCCGATAACTCCACAGACTCACTGTGTGCACGCTTGCTCTGCACTGCAGACTGAGTACAGTATACAAAAATAGCTTGTGGCAGGGATGAACGCTGGGACAGGGTGTCACCCCACCAGAGGGTGTTACCCGGTGCGGCCCGCACCCCTTGCACCCCCCTAACAATGCCACTGCAGAGGGGTGTAGAGGAGTGTACATGGGTGGCAGAGGGGTGTAGAGGAGTGTACATGGGTGGCAGAGGGGTGTAGAGGAGTGTACATGGATGACAGAGGGGTGTAGAGGAGTGTACATGGGTGGCAGAGGGGTGTAGAGGAGTGTACATGGGTGACAGAGGGGTGTAGAGGAGTGTACATGGGTGGCAGAGGGGTGTAGAGGAGTGTACATGGGTGGCAGAGGGGTGTAGAGGAGTGTACATGGGTGACAGAGGGGTGTAGAGGAGTGTACATAGGTGGCAGAGGGGTGTAGAGGAGTGTACATGGGTGGCAGAGGGGTGTAGAGGAGTGTACATGGGTGACAGATGGGTGTAGAAGAGTGTACATGGGTGGCAGAGGGGTGTAGAGGAGTGTACATGGGTGACAGAGGGGTGTAGAGGAGTGTACATGGGTGGCAGAGGGGTGTAGAGGAGTGTACATGGGTGACAGATGGGTGTAGAAGAGTGTACATGGGTGACAGGCAGGGCCGGACTGGGGATAAAAACCAGCCCTGGAAAAAGTTGCATACCAGCCCCATATTGCGTAATTTTTCAAGCTCATGGCATATCGTAATTATATACTTTTTTTTATAAAAGGGGAAAGCATTCATTTTAAAACACATAAATAAACACGAATATGAACTTTGCACTTCAATAGCTCCAGTGGCGTTGCGAACCGGGTGCGGGGGGTGTGGCCCGCACCGGGTGACACCAACCTAATGGGGTGACACCAAGATGCTCCGCAGCACCCATCCCCCCTCCCCAGCTACACCGACACCCCCCATCTGTGCCCGACCGGCCTCCCATCCGTCAGCACCCCCCCCCCCCCTTCATCTGCGCTGTGTGTGCGGTGCGCCTGTCCGTCAGCAACCCCCCCCCCCTTTCACCTGCACTTTGCGCCCGTCCGTCATCACACCCCCCTCACCTTCACCAGCACTGTGCCCGGTCTCCGCTCCCACGTCTGCGCCGGCCTGACGTCACACCGCATGGCCACGCAGGAGGACGTCAGTTACGTTACTCGCAGGGCGCCCGGTGAGAAGGAGCGCTGCGCTGGATGGGTGAGTGTGTGTGTTTGTCTCTCTGTCTGTCTCTATCTATGTTTGTGTGTGTGACTCTGTGTGTGTGACTGTGTATGTGTGTGACTGTGTGTATGTGACTGTGTGTATGTGACTGTGTGTGTATGTGACTGTGTGTGTATGTGAGTCTGTGTGTGTGTGTGACTGTGACTCTGTGTGTGTCTGTCTGTGAGTGTGTGTCTCTCTGACTGTGTGTGTGTGTTTGTGTGTGTGTCTCTCTGTGTTGTATGTGTTTTTTGTGTCGGGGGGGGGGGGGGTGAACCAGCGATCTAATGTGGGGAGACTTTGACCTATTGTGGGGAACCTGCAAGGGAACCTGCGGCCTAATGTGGGGAAACTACTAACAAATGTGCGAAGTCTATGCTACCTAATGTGGGGAGTCTATGCTACCTTATGTGGGGAATCTGTGTTACCGAATGTGGGGAGTCTATGCTACCTAATGTGGGGAAATTGCTACCTAATGTGGGGAATCTGTGCTACCTAATGTGGGGAATCTGTGCTACCTAATGTGGGGAATCTGTGCTACCTAATGTGGGGTAACTGTTACCTACCTAATGTGGGGGAACTGGTACCAAATGTGGGGAATCTATGCCTAATGTGGGGAAAAGATGCTACCTAATGTGGGGAA
This sequence comes from Hyla sarda, assembly GCF_029499605.1. NCBI lineage: Eukaryota > Metazoa > Chordata > Amphibia > Anura > Hylidae > Hyla > Hyla sarda. The sequence goes on along the minus strand of NW_026607713.1, from coordinate 50,774 downwards.
ACTGCTACCTACTATGTAACTACCTAATGTGGGGGAACTGCTGCCTACCTAATAGGGGGGAACTGCTGCCTACCTAATGCTCCCCCCCTTGCAGTAGCACCCTCATTATCCACCAGCAACACCCCCCCCCCAGCAGCACCTCCATCAGCAGATCCTGATGGTGGATGATGGCGGTGCTCCTGCCAGGAGGATGATCCTGCCGATGGATGAGGGGGGTGATACTGCTAGGGGGGATGGCCAGTAGCACCCTCATCCTCCTCCAGCAACACCCCCCCAGTAGTAGGTTGTGGTATTATATTCAGAGGGTGCACTGTATGGCAACGTTACCTTCAGAGGGCGCAGTTTGTGATAGTATTATATTCAGAGGGCGCAGTTTGTGGTAGTATTATATTCAGAGGGGCAGTTTGTGGTAGTATTATTAGAGAAGAGCGAACTTACAGTAAATTTGATTCGTCACGAACTTTTCGGCTCGGCAGTTGATGACTTATCCTGTGTAAATTAGTTCAGCCTTCAGGTGCTCCGGTGTGCTGGAAAAGGTGAATACATTCCTAGGAAAGAGTCTCCTAAGACTGTATCCACCTTTTCCAGCCCACGGGAGCACCTGAAAGCTGAACTAATTTATGCAGGAAAAGGCATCAACTGCCGAACCGAGAAGTTTGTGACGAGTTGAATTTACTGTAGTTCGCTCATCTCTAAGTATTATATTCAGAGTGTACAGTATGTGTTGGTATTATATTCAGAATGTACAGTGTGTGGTAGTATTATATTCAGTGGGTATGGTGTATGGAAGGTTTATAATCAAAGAGTATAGTGTATAGTAGTATTATATTTAGAGGATACAGTGTCTGGCAGGTTTATAATAATAATTGTTTTCATATAGAGGATGAGAATGCGCTGACAGTGAGGAGACGTCTGGGCGTCACATTCTACAGACAGAAGTTTTAGCTGGAACAATTCCTGGCGGTATGTACCATCTGAATTAGATAAGGAAAGACTATCAGACATGTGTCAGGAAGTGACAACGGCATGAGCTAGGGCCGCGCGCTCCGGGGCTCCGCCCCCAGCCCCTGAGCCCTCGGGACGTGGAGGCGAGGTGAACCACGGGATGTCGTGATGCCGATACTGATGCCGGGATGCTGGTGGGGGAATACCGCTGCGAATGTGCTCATGCCCGGATGACTAGCATGAGCTAGGAGCCCTGTTCTCAGGGACGTCCCGTGGAAGGATGGAGGAGTGAGGCGCAGATGGCTGCCGACTCGCGCGATGACCTCCATTTGAGGCGATGGTATGTTGCTGTCCCACTGGAGGCGGATGCGGCATGGCGGATGTTTGCTCTCCCCACGTGTGGCATGGGAAGAGGCGACGTTGTGAAGGTGAGAGAGAGGGAGGTGTGGACTGTGCAGCCAATACAAGCGTGGAGTGCCGGGTCTGTTCCGGAAGCCCATATATTGCAGCTCCTGCCTCGCAGTATTGTGTGGCGGTGTTGGGGTGGAGAGGCGCACATGTGGGATCCTGCTGCTCCGTGATGGGACTCTCTTAGGCTGGGCCAGTTCCTCTCTTTGTGGAAAGGAGAAAAATATAAAGAAAAAGATCCGATGCCACATTGTTAAATAGTTTGGCAGCCTCTAAGCTGGTGAGTTATTCCCCTCCTCTTTGGGGTGGCAGGACACTCAAGTTGGTTGCCTCCTTGGACAGAGGAGCCCAGTCCGGGGAGAGACTGTTATTAAATTTACTTATTGATCTCCTTTAATAGGTTAAATCAGTCATCAAAAACTCTGCAATAATATGAACAGCAGCAGCCCCCAGTACCGGTCCCATGTGAAATAGACAACATTGGACTCTTGATACTCTGCCTGGTTACTCCCTCTAGCGACTTGGTGAGTCAAAGTCGTGGTAACATATATGATCAAGCCCTCCTTCTCCTCCCTTTGGTGGTTGGTAGTTGTGGTGCAGCCACTGAGCTTTGATAAATGCATGTAGGAGGCAGATATGCACCTTGGTAATTGATCCCTCCTGTGGGGTATATGTGGTTAAGCATGTGAAGGGAGCTAAAATATCTCCAACTATAGCAGTAGCGGTGCCTCAATCCTGTCCTACTTAGGCCAAGCCCTATTGGATAACAGGGGTCTTGGGAAATGAAATCTACTGCGGGTCGTGTGATTGGAGTCTTCCCTCCTTCTCCTGGGCACTTCTTCCAGACATGAAGATAGTGCTGCCCATAATGAAATTCATATGGACTCTAAGGTTCGAGGGGTAATATAACCATGGCCATGCAGACATAACTATGGCCTATCCTACTGCTAAACCGACGTCTCCTGAAGACTTATCCCTCCCTCTCTCTCTCCCATATATAGGAGAACTCTGGACTTTTGGATTAATTTGAATAATTGGACATCAGTAGACCCCTTCCTCCATGAAAGCGGACTTTTTGCCCTGGATCCAACAGAGGGCTTATAAGATCAGTGACTTTAGGGGGAGGCTGGACTGTCTATGAAGGGGAGTTTGAATATCCTAATGAGTTCTTAGTTATAAATCACTGTGTTATATCTGGTGGTGGATACTGATAGATCAGGCTGTGACATCTCCTGCCTGGAGCGTATCCCTGAACCGATAGGGGCCACGGATTCCCACCTTTGTATGTTGTAAATCATTGGATGCAAATTATTGAGTGGGAGGGGCCTATGGTTTATATTCCTTAAAATAATAGGTGGCACCTGGGTGGTGTTACATATACCTTATAAGGTTAAAGCGATAAAGCGGGGAAAATGGCCCCTAAGGTGAACCCCAGAAGATCAGGGGGTAGCTCGCCACAGAAAGATAAGGGGGCAATGGGTAAATTGGATAAAATATGGAAGTCTCCAGCTGTGGGTATCAAAACTATTACCCAGAAAGATCTCACCCCTAGTAAAACAGGCTCTAGGTACTCGGTTCTGGAGGTGGAGGAAATTGAGGATAGACAGACCGGGCCCCCCATGGGAACTCAGCTTTTGGAGGAGATTTTGGGAGGGGTAAAAAAATCTAATTGTGCAATTGAAGAGATAAACAAACAACTGGGTGTGGTATCTACTGAGGTATCACTGATAAGACACAATATGACTAAGATGAGAGATAGGATCTCCAGACTAGAGGAAGAAGCCCCAAAAACAGAAAAAAGGATCAATGTTCTGGAAGAGGAGGTTAATAATTTGAAAAAGGATAAGATAACCATTAAAGATAAGCTCACTGACCTCGAAGATAGATCTAGACGTTGCAACATAAGGATGGTGGGGTTCCCTGAAGGGGCGGAGGGGGGGGACTCTATTATCCAGTTCTGCAGTGGATGGTTGAAGGATGTGATAGGTGAAGGGCATTTTACCCCAATGTTTGGGATTGAACGAGCTCACCGGGTTCCAAGGCGGATACCCCCCCCCCCCCGGGGGGCCCCCCTAGGACAATCCTAATCAAATTATATACATCCCAGGATAGGGATATGATCCTTAGGAGGGCAAGAGAAGTGAGGGACCTACTGTACAATGGGCAAAACATTTTTGCATACCCGGATTTCTCCTGGGAGACTCAGAAGAAAAGGGCATCCTTTCGGGAGGTAAAAAGGCGTTTAAAAAATGTGGGGGTGCCCTTCTCTCTTTTGTTTCCAACGAGACTCCGTGTAGAGCATAAGGGAAAGGTAACTATACTTGGAACCTCACAGGAAGTTTCAGATTGGATGGATAAAAAAGGCATGTAGTACAAGATTATTGTGGCATTAGGGTTCGGAAGTATTAGTCGAGTATTAAAATCTACGTCTGGGGGGGGATGGGGGGGGGCCTGTGGGGTGTCACTAGGATAGGGATGCACAGTAAAAATACGGCGCATCATGGGGATGGGGGAGAGGGGGGGTGTGGGGGGTTGGGTGGGATGGGAGGAAGGGAGTGGGAAGGGGGAGGGATGGCGGAGGGAAGGAGAGAGACCTTTTTTTTTTTTTTTTCTTCTCTGTTAGGTTAACATGTCTTCTTTTAAGTTGCTAGTTTGGAATGTGCGAGGTATGTCTGATAAAATAAAAAAGTGTGCAATCTTTGATTATATTCGGAGGTGCCTCCCTGCGATCATATGCTTAATCGAGACCCATAGGTCAAGAGATGAGAAGATACTACAAAGGAGGTGGGCTAAAGAAGAATACCACTCCAGACTGTCTTCGCATTCCGTGGGAGTATCAGTATATGTTCATAGGAAGATACCATTCGAAACAATAGATGCAAAGGTAGACAAGTATGGTCGATATATTTTTCTTTATGGAATGTGGGAAAATAGGGCTATTATTTTGGCCTTTGTCTATATTCCTCCACCTTTTAGAATGGATGTTTTGAGGGACCTTGTGAGTTACAGCGAAAGGAAAATACACGAGGCATTATGGGTAATCGGAGATATGAATAACGTAATGGACCCTAGTATGGATAGATTCAAATTAGGTAGGAATGTAGGGGGGAGGGAAACAGCATTGGCGAGATACTGTGGAGAGATGAATTGGGTTGATGGGTGGCGGAAACTAAACCCAGGAGTAAGACAGTACTCATGTTTTAGTACTTCATATAATACTGCCTCTCGTATTGACTTATGTTTGTGCGATACGAACGCGATGATCTGGACCAGCAGGGTGCAGTATAGAGCTAAAACCCTATCGGACCACTGCCCAGTGGCGGTGGAAATTGGAGGTAAGGCAATAGGTGGGAAGAGAGTGGGCTTCCGGCTCAACCCCCACTGGATAGAATTGGTGGGAGATCAGGATTGGTTTAGACAGGAAATAGAAGCATTCTGGGAGATTAACCATAATTCAGCGAGCCCTCAGATAGTATGGGATGCCATGAAGGCGTACTTGAGGGGCCTATATATAGGGCGAATTAATAAAAAGAGAAAGGAATTTGCCCGGAAAGAATCATTACTGAACAGCAAAGTGGCACAATTAGAAGCAGGGATAGATGGGGCTATTGGAGGAGAACAGCTGTTAGAACTGAAGGCAGCTCAAGATGAATATAAAGAATATCTACTTAAAAAAGCACAAAATAAACTGTTTTTTAGTGGACAATTTAATTTTTTTGAGAAAGGGAAACCAAATAAGACATTGTCAAGATTACTTATGAACCAAGGTGAGGAATGTGGCATTGTGGCTTTGAGGAGGGCTGATGGCAGCATAACTACAGAAAGAGAAGAAATAGCTCAAATGGTTAGCTCCTTTTTCTCCAATCTCTATACAAGTAGTAACACTAATAGGGCTGAGGTAGTGGAATTTCTGGGAGGAATTAATATTCCAAGTCTAACAGAGGACATCAGGGATTCTTTGGAAGACCCAATCTCCCTCCAGGAATTGGAGGAAGCATTGGCATCAATTCAAGGGAATACATCCCCTGGGTCCGATGGTATTCCTTTCCAGATATACAGGACATATTCAACCCTGCTACTTCCAAAACTGCTGGGTACTATTAATGAATCCTGGAGGGGGGGGGGGGGGGTGTTCTCCCTAAGTCGATGTGTGAGGCTAACATCAGACTTATTAGGAAGAAAGATAAAGATCCTTTGGATTTGGGTTCATATCGCCCCATCTCCTTGCTCAATACAGATATAAAAATAATAGCGAAGGTATTGGCAAGGAGATTAGATAAAGTGGTGGAAGTAGTGGTGGGGAGAGACAAAGGGGGGTTTAGGTCGGGAAGAACGGTCCACGACAATATCCACCAGGTGTATGAGGCAATCCAGAGTGGTGCTCGGGGCCCCCGCTCCATCCTGTCATTGAATGCAACTAAAGCCTTTGATAGGGTGGAGTGGGGATACCTTTGGGAAGTGCTGAGGAGGGTGGGGGTGGGCCCGGGATTATTGAGTTATATTCAGTTACTGTGCACTAATCCGGAGGCGAGTGTAGTGGTGGATGGAATTCCCTCTTACCCATTCAAATTAAGTAGAGGAACAAGACAGGGGTGCCCCCTCTCCCATTTTTTATTTATATGGAACCCCTAGCAGCTTGTATAAGAGATAGCAATGTTTACGAGGGATTTGGAGTAAACGGAGAAAGAAATAAGATTTTACTATTTGCAGATGATATTCTCCTTTTTGTAACTAACCCACAAGAAAAAATACACCAGATTATGAAAATGTTTGATGTATTTGCCCCTCTATCGGGGTTGGAGATAAATTGGAGTAAATCTAATATGCTCCCCCTGGAGGTAGGAAGATTGTCCGTGCTGAAGAAAACTGAATGTTTCCCATATTTGGGAGTGAAAATAGCAGCCACAAATGATAAGTTTGTGAGTAATAATATACGCCCCCTATTAAATAGTTTAGAGAAGAGAGTGGAAGTGTGGATTAAAATGCCCTTCTCGATGTCAGAAAGGATGGCAATAGTAAAATGGTGGTCCTCCCACAGATCCTGTTCTTTCTTAGCGCATCGCCAATGTGGATCGGTAAGGGGTGATACCGGAGGATTGAAGTGATACTGGGTAGACTTCTATGGGGAAGGAAAAGGGTTTGTTTGAAGTACAGATATTTTATGGCCCCTGGAGAGAGGGGTGGGCTGGGGATGCCCAATTTTTTCATTTCATTTTGGGTGCGCAGTTAGCACGAGTCGTAAATTGGAGGGATTCTAGATATTTGGAAAAGATTGTAGTGGATAAGAAGAAAGATAACATATATGAGGTGTTGGAACTAGATGATTACGATGAGAATGGTCTAAATGGCACGTTGTTATTGCACAAATTTAGAAGAGTATGGGAAAAATTAAAGGAAGAATTACATATAGAAAATAGTTTTGGGTTTACACCTTTGTGGGGTAACAATAAATTTAAAGAACTTGTGGATTGTGAGTCAAGTTTTTGGGATAGTAAGGGTATAAAACAATTGGATCAAATATTTGATAATAATGAATTGGTATACTTTTTAGATGTAAACAAGTATAAGTGGTTATATGGTCTTTTTGACTGGTGCTGCTATGTATATCTGAATTGTATACTGTAGTTCTGGAAATTTTACTATTACAATAAAGTGTTAAATTACAAAAAAAAAAAAAATGATAAGGAAAGACTATAGAGAAGACGTCACCTGTAGTCACTGATATCATTGTACATTCTCCTCACTATGTCCTATCAGAGCTGTAGTCGCTTGTCAGTTCTACAGTTAGGTCAGTGAAACTACAACTCCCAGAATAACCTCACCACTGCATAAAGGGGTACTCTATTGGAAAAAACATTTTTTAATCAACTGGTGCTACAAAGTTAAACAGATTTGTAAATTACATCTATTTAAAAATCTTAATCCTTCCAGTACTTATTAGCTGCTGTATAAGCGATTCACAGGAAGTTATTTTCTTTTTTAATTTATTTTCTGTCTGACCACAGTGCTCTGTGCTGACACCTCTGTCCATGTCAAGAACTGTCCATAGTAGGAGCAAATCCCCATAGCAAACCTGTCCTGCTCTGGACAGTTCCTGACATGGACAGAGGTGTCAGCAAATAGCACTGTGGTCAGACTGGAAAGAACTACGCAACTTCCTGTGGAGCATACACCAGCTTATAAATACTGTAAGGATTAAGATTTTAGATAGAAGTAATTAAAAAATCTGATTAACTTTCTGGCACCAGTTGATATAAAAGTAAATGTTTTCCAGTGGAATACCCCTTTAAGTAATTCTGGGAGCTGTATATTTAAATGGTGAAAACTTCTTTAACACTTTCCCATTCTGTGGCAACTGGTATATCTGATTATTATACTGGAATTTCTCACAATGCGCTACAACAGTGGTGTCTGTCACAACAGGCTAAAAACTTACTGGGGGAAGGGGTAGGTATGGGGGTGACACCATTTTCTACCGCACCGGGTGACACCTACCCTAGCAACGCCACTGTGCAGGTCCTTTAATATCAGCACAGAGGCAGCAACTACAGGGTTGCCTACTATATACTGGAGACAGTATCTACTTGGTGTATTACCTGGGGGAACTTCCTACTGATGGTACTATCAACTAGGTGCAGTATCTACCTGAGGAGCACTATCAACTGGATATGTTAGGGTGGGTTCACACTACGTTTTGTCCCATACGGGAGCGCATACGGCAGGAGGGAGCTAAAAGCTCGCGCTCCCGTATGTAACCGTATGCGCTCCCGTATGCCATTCACTTCAATGAGCCGACCGGAGTGAAACGTTCGGTCCGGTCGGCTCATTTTTGCGCCGTATGCGCTTTTACAACCGGACCTAAAACCGTGGTCAACCACGGTTTTAGGTCCGGTTGTAAAAGCGCATACGGCGCAAAAATGAGCCGACCGGACCGAACGTTTCACTCCGGTCGGCTCATTGAAGTGAATGGCATACGGGAGCGCATACGGTTACATACGGGAGCGCGAGCTTTTAGCTCCCTCCTGACGTATGCGCTCCCGTATGGGACAAAACGTAGTGTGAACCCACCCTTACCTAATGGGGGCATTACCTATCTGGGGGCACTACCTACTGGGGACATTACCTTCTACATACCTACTGGGGGCACTACCTACTACATGCTTACTGGGGGCAATAAATACGACCTACCTGGAGGCATCAACTACTACCTACTGGGGATATTACCTACCTGGAGGCATCACCTACTAGGGACATTATCGATCTACTTGGGTGTCCTATCTTATAGGGGTGTTCCCTACCTACCCACTGTGGGCTTTACCTGTGTGATGGGGGAAACAATGTAAAGGGACCTGTCTACCCCCTTGAGTGACCAACTGCCTAAAGGGGGGGGGGGGGGCTACCTACTCTTCCCCCCAACCCACTTTTCTACCCAGAAGAAATAGTTATGACGGTCTGGGCCGGATGGATAAGAAAAGGAAATTGATTGACACCAATCAGAGAAGACGTCACCTGATGTAACTGTATGTAATCTCTTATATGGTCTGTAGAGCCTGTGTAGAGCTGAGGCACTAATTTCTGTGTAAAGTGGTTTATTCAGTATTTGTATGGTAATATTATCCTGTTACTATGTGGGGATAATGTTTAGTCATAGGGTGGTAGAATTATTTGAACCTTGTATAGAGCTGTTGTTGGTTATACTGGAGTGTGGTCTATGGTCTATTTATCATCTGCTGGTTTGGTGTATGTTGAATAACTTATACAAAGTAAGAGATTATTATTATTATTATTGTCTTCTATTCTTTGAAGTAAACGTTTTTGGATTATTCTTAGTTCTGACCCAGTTGCATGGGATAATGGTCTACTGTAGTGTTTCCCAACCAGGGTGCCTCCAGCTGTTGCAAAACTACATTTTCCAGCATGCCCGGGCAGCCAAAAGCTGTCTGGACATGCTGAGACTTGTAGTTTTGCAACTGCTGGAGGCACCCTGGTTGGGAAAAGCTGGTCTACAATAGAGCTATTGAAGTGCAAAGTTCATATTCGTGTTCATGTATGTGTTTTAAAATGAATGCTTTCCCCTTTTATGAACAAGTATATAATTACGATATGCCATGAGCTTGAAAAATTACGCAATATGGGGCTGGTATGCAACTTTTTCCAGGGCTGGTTTTTATCCCCAGTCCGGCCCTGCCTGTCACCCATGTACACTCTTCTACACCCATCTGTCACCCATGTACACTCCTCTACACCCCTCTGCCACCCATGTACACTCCTCTACACCCCTCTGCCACACATGTACACTCCTCTACACCCCTCTGCCACCCATGTACACTCCTCTACACCCCTCTGTCACCCATGTACACTCCTCTACACCCCTCTGTCACCCATGTATACTCCTCTACACCCCTCTGCCACCCATGTACACTCCTCTTCACCCCCCTGTCACCCATGTACACTCCTCTACACCCCTCTGCCACCCATGTACACTCCTCTACACCCCTCTGCCACCTATGTACACTCCTCTACACCCCTCTGCCACCCATGTACACTCCTCTACACCCCTCTGTCACCCATGTACACTCCTCTACACCCCTCTGCCACCCATGTACACTCCTCTACACCCCTCTGTCACCCATGTACACTCTTCTACACCCCTCTGCCACCTATGTACACTCCTCTACACCCCTCTGCCACCCATGTACACTCCTCTACACCCCTCTGCAGTGGCGTTGTTAGGGCGGTGCATGGGGTGCGGGCCGCACCGGGTGACACCCTCTGGTGGGGTGACACCCTGTCCTAGCGTTCATCCCTGTCACAAGCTATTTTTGTATACTGTACTCAGTCTGCAGTGCAGCGCAAGCGTGCACACAGTGAGTCTGTGGAGTTATCGGGCACTTACTCTGCTTCTCTTCCCCCTGATTGGCAGCTTTCTACTGCTCTGCTTGGGTCATGTGACACCAAAACATCACATGACCCCAGCAAGCAGGAAGGCAGGTAAGGTAAACTACCCCCCACCATCCATGCCCACCCTTTTCCAGCATCATCCCTCCCCCCTTCCCAGCACGATCCCTGCTCACCCCCCCCCCCCCCACCGCTTTCTCACCAGGGATGCCCCCAGCTGTTGCAATACTACAACTCCTAGCATGCTGGGAGTTGTAGTTTTGCAACAGCTGGAGGGTTGGGAAACACTGACATAAATAAGTGTTTCCCAACCAAGGTGTCTCCAAAGCAAAGCTACAATGCTGTCCATGCATGCTGGGAGTTGTAGTTTTGTAACAGCTGGAGGCTCTCTGGTTGGGAAACACTGAGATAGGACATAGATCAGTGTTTCCTTAACAGGGTGCCTCCAGCTGTTCAAAACTACAACTCCCAGCATGCTAAGTTTTGTAGTTTTGCAACAGCTGGAGTCACCCTGGTTAGGAAACATTGATCTATGTCCTATATCAGGGGTAATCAACTGGCAGACCACGGTCCAGATCCGAACTGCGTCCGCCAGTCATTCGGACCATCCGCTGGATCTCCCCTTTTTCATTTGTAGTGGTGTCTTTAAGACGCCAATACAAATGAATAGCCGCAGCTTGGAGCAAGGGAGCGATGTGTCCCTGCCCGGCGCTTCTCCTATGATGCAGGCAGCACGATTAGCTGCCTGCATCATCTGCTCTGGCCAGGCCTGACTAGAAGAGGCCAGAGCAGCGGAGAAGTGCAGGACCTGGGACGGCGAGCCTAAGCTCTCAGGTAAAAATTTGTGTTCCCCCATCTGTGACTCTCCAGTTATTGTAGAACTACAGCCACCATGAGGACCTTTTGTCTGTACATGATGGGAGTTGTAGTTGATAACAGATGGAGAGTTACCGTGGCAAAGTTCATATGGGGGCACAGTGGCATTAATTCTGTGGGCACAGTGGCATCATTAATTCTGTGGGTACAGTGGCATCATTAATTTTGTGGAACACAGTGGCATCCTTAATTCTGTGGGCACAGTGGCATCCTTAATTATGTAGGCACAGTGACATAAATACTGTGGGCACAGTGGCATCATAAATTCTGTGGTCACAGTTGCATCCTTAATTTTGTGGGACACAGTGGCATCCTTAATTCTGTAGGCACAGTGGCATCCTTAATTCTGTAGGCACAGTGGCATCATTACTTCTGGAGGCACAGTGGCATCATCATTTCTGTGGGTACAATGGCATCATTAATTCTGTGGTCACAGTGGCATCCTTAATTCTGTGGGCACAGTGGCATCCTTAATTATGTAGGCACAGTGACATAAATACTGTGGGCACAGTGGCATCATAAATTCTGTGGTCACAGTGGCATCCTTAATTTTGTGGGACACAGTGGCATCCTTAATTCTGTAGGCACAGTGGCATCCTTAATTCTGTAGGCACAGTGGCATCATTACTTCTGGAGGCACAGTGGCATCATTAATTCTGTGGGTACAGTGGCATCATTAATTCTGTGGTCACAGTGGCATCATTAATTCTGTGGGTACAGTGGCATCATTAATTCTGTGGGTACAGTGGCATCATTAATTCTGTGGTCACAGTGGCATAATTAATTCTGTGGTCACAGTGGCATAATTAATTCTGTGGTTACTGGCATCATTAATTCTGGGGTCACAGTGGAGTCATTCATTCTATAGGCACAGTGGCTTCATTTTATTGTTTTAAGAGACACAGAGGTACATTAGTCAGCGTTAGAGCATAGCATCTGCAAGTAATGATGCAGGGGAATAGTGTGTGGCAGTAATATAACAGGGGCCCAGTGTGTGGCAGAATTATTTTCAGGGGCACAGTGGATGGCAGTATTATTTTAAGGGGCACAGTGGGTAGCAGTAATATACCAGGGGCACAGTGGGTGGCAGTTTTATATTCAGGGCACAGTATGTGGTAGTATTATATTCAGGGATACAGTGTGTGGCAGTATTATATTCAGGGGTACAGTGTGTGGCAGTAATATACCAGAGGCACAGTGTGTGGCAATATTATATTCAGGGGCCCAGTGTATGGCAGTATTATATTTAGGGGTACAGTGTGTGGCAGTATTATATTCAGGGGTACAGTGTGTGGCAGTAATATACCAGAGGCACAGTGTCTGGCAATATTATATTCAGGGATACAGTGTGTGGCAGTATTATATTCAGAGGGTACAGTGTGAGGAAGTAGTATATTCAGTGGGTACAGTGTGTGGCAATATTATATTCAGGGATACAGTGTGTGGCAGTATTATATTCAGTGGGTACAGTGTGTGGCAATATTATTTTCAGGGATACAGTGTGTGGCAGTATTATATTCAGTGGGTAAAGTGTGTGGCAGTATTATATTCAGTGGGTACAGTGTGTGGCAGTATTATAGTCAGAGGTTACAATGTGCAGCAGTATTCAGGTCATACATCCTCCACACTTCAGTTGTTAGTTTGCTATTGCCTTCATGGCACTGAGGCCGCTAGGTGTGCACCAAGCCTTAGCATACAGCTTGGACCTTTACCGGAAGGCAGACCTGGATAAGCGGACCCTCACTAAAAATAGGTGAGTACCCCTGGTCTATATATATTCCCTATCTATCTATGTCAGTGTTTCCCAACCAGGGTGCCTCCAGCTGTTGCAAAACTACAACTCCCAGCATGTTGGTGTGACACCATTTTCTACCGCACCGGGTGACACCAACCCTAGCAACGCCACTGCCCCTCTGCCACCCATGTACACTCCTCTACATCCATCTGCCACCCATGTACACTCTTCTATACCCCCTCTGCCACCCATGTACACTACTCTACAACCCATGTACACCCCCTCGGTCACCCATGTACACTCTTCTACACCCATGTACACCCCTCTGTCACCCCCTGTCACCCATGTACACTCTTCTACACACCTGTCACCCCCTACACCCCCCTGCCACCCATGTACACTCTTTTATTCCCCCTCTGCCACCCATGTACACTACTCTACAATCCTCTGTCACCCATGTACACCCCCTCTGTCACCCATGTACACTCTTCTACACCCATGTACACCCCTCTGTCACCCATGCACATGCCTCTACACCCCTCTGCCACCCATGTACATTCTTCTACACCCATCTGTCACCCATGTACACTCGTCTACATCCCTCTGCCACCCATGTACACTCCTCTACACCCCTCTGCCACCCATGTACACTCCTCTACACCCCTCTACCACCATGTACACTCCTCTACACCCCCCTGCCACCCATTTACACTCCTCTACACCCCTCTGTCACCCCCTACACCCCCCTGGCACCCATGTACACTCTTCTATACTCCCTCTGCCACCCATGTACACTCCTCTACAACCCTCTGTTACCCATGTACACTCCTCTACACCCCTCTGTCACCCCCTACACCCCCCTGGCACCCATGTACACTCTTCTATACTCCCTCTGCCACCCATGTACACTCCTCTACAACCCTCTGTTACCCATGTACACTCCTCTACAACCCTCTGTCACCCATGTACCCTCTACTACACCCCTGTCACCCATGTACACCCGTCACTCATGCACATGCCTCTACCCCCCTCTGCCACCCATGTACACTCTTCTACACCCATCTGTCACCCATGTAGACCCCTTTGTCACCCCCTACCCCCCTCTGCCACCCATGTACACCCATCTATCACCCATGTACACCCCTTTGCCACCCATGTACACTCTTCTACAACCCTCTGCCACCCATGTACACTCTTCCATACCCCTCTGCCACCCATGTACACTCTTCCACACCCCTCTGCCACCCATGTACACTCTTCCACACCCCTCTGACACACATGTACACTCTTCCACACCCCTCTGCCACCCATGTACACTCTTCTACACCCCTCTGTCCCCCATGTACACTCTTCCACACCCCTCGGCCACCCATGTACATCCCTGTCACCCCCTACGCCCTTCTGTCACCCATGTACGCTCTTCTACACCCATCTGTCACCCATGTGCACCTCTATGTAACCCATGTACACGACTCTACACCCCTCTGTCACCCACGTAAAAAAGTGCAGAGCCAAATATGTTTATTTTGCAGGTTTAATGGTGAAGAATTGTCGCTGGAAGAAATTGTCATGATGGCTGGGCCAGATGGAGAAGAAAAGGGAACAACGCTGATTAGAGAAGATTTCATTTGTGAGTTGCTGTATAAAGCAGCACTTTAATCTACATACCCACAGATAAATAGACATTGTGCATTTTGTGTACTGCGGCGATTTTTCCCTTTTTTTTTTTTTTTTTCTTCAACCTTGGTAGGGGTGCTCCAGGAAAAAAAATTTCGGAAGGGTGCCCCGAGCCGAAAAACATTGGGAAATACTGCACTACACAGTATATGAGTATGTCTGCTTCCTGCCCTGTTTATTGTGTATATGCCAGATATGCAGCTGTAGTAAACAGCTGATTGGTGGGGTGTGCCGGATGTTGGCACGCATCCATTAGATATTGACGGTCTTAATGTTCTCTTATTAAATTAAAGTAAAATACTCCTATTAAAATCACTCTTCAGACCAGTGGCGTACCAAGGGGGGGGCGGGGGGCGGCACGCCCCGGGTGCCACTCTCAAGGGGGGTGCCAGGGTCGGACTGACCCGCCGCCGCAACTACTGAGGATCTGGGACACTCGTCCCAGATCCCCAGCAGACAGCCCTACATTCTCCTGTATCGTGTATCATGCACATACAGGAGAAGACGTCCCCTCTGTGTGAGCCGCATCTTCAGCTACACAGGGGAGACGTGACCTCCGCCCCCACGCAGCACGCAGTACAGGCGCCGGTGATGTCACTCATCCGGCGCTTGTACTGTGGAGGGGAGAGGATGCGGGACCTGCAGCTGAGGAGATCGCTGCGTGGGATATCAGGTGAGCATCCTTTTTTTATTTTATTAACCCTGCCTATACCTATGGGGAAGGTGGGTGCTCTGTATATACCTATGGGGAAGGGAGGGAGTGGGGGGGGGTGCTCTGTATATACCTATGGGAAAGGGAGGGAGAGGGGGGGTGCCCTGTATATACCTATGGGAAAGGCAGGGAGAGGGGTGTGCTCTGTATATACCTATGGGAAAGGGAGGGAGAGGGGGTTGCTCTGTATATACCTATGGGAAAGGGAGGGAGAGGGGGTGCTCTGTATATACCTATGGGAGAGGGGGTGCTCTGTATATACCTATGGGAAAGGGAGGGAGAGAGAGGGGGGGTGCTCTGTATATACCTATGGGAAAGGGAAGGAGAGGGGGGTGCTCTGTATATACCTATGGGAAAGGGAGAGAGAGGGGGGAGTAGCTCTGCTTATACCTATGGGGAAGGTGGGGTAGCTCTGCATATATCTATGAGGAAGGGGGGTGTAGTTCTGCATATACCTATGGGGAAGGGGGGGTGTAGCTCTGCATATACCTATGGGGAAGGGGGGGTGTAGCTCTGCATATACCTATGGGGAAGAGGGGGGGTGTAGCTCTGCATATACCTATGGGGAAGAGGGGGTTGTAGCTCTGAATATACCTATGGGAAAGAGGGGGGGGTGTAACTCTGCATATACCTATGGGAAAGAGGGGGGGTGTAGCGTAGCTCTGCATATACCTAAGGGAAAGAGAGGGGTTATAACTCTGCATATACCTATGGGAAAGAGGGGGGTGTAACTCTGCATATATCTATGAGAAAGAGGGGGTTACCTGGCTACCCAAAATGTAATTGTAATCGCTTATATGGTGTACACATCCTGTGTATAGCTGATATCTACCGCCATATGGTCCTGTATATAATCACTTATATTGTATACAGATTCTTTATAGTATACTGGTCTGTGTATAGTGGTTTTATTCAGTACAGTATGGCGGTATTATTCAGTTATTGTGTGGTGGTATATATTTACTCCTTGTATACCAGTATTATTGGTCATTGAAATTTACCTACTTTAACCCCTTAAGGACCCAGCCCAAATATACCTTAAGGACCCGGCCATTTTTTGAACATCTGACCACTGTCACTTCAAGCATTAATAACTCTGGGATGCTTTTACCTTTCATTCTGATTCCGAGATTGTTTTTTCGTGACATCTTCTACTTTATGTAAGTGGTAAAATACTTGCATCATTTCTTGGTGAAAAATTCCAAAATTTGATGAACAAATTGAAAATTTAGCATTTTTTTTTTACTTTGAAGCTCACTGCTTCTAAGGATGGATATTCCAAATAAATTATACATTGATTCACATATACAATATGTCTACTTTATGTTTGCATCATAAAATTGACGTGTTTTTACTTTTGGAAGACATCAGAGGGCTTCAAAGTTCAGCAGCAATTTTCCAATTTTTCACAAAATTTTCAAAATCGGAATTTTTCAGGGACCAGTTCAGTTTTGAAGTGGATTTGAAGGGCCTTCATATGAGAAATATCCCACAAATGACCCCATTATAAAAACTGCACCCCTCAAAGTATTCAAAATGACATTCAGTAAGTGTGTTAACCCTTTAGGTGTTTCACAGGAATAGCAGCAAAGTGAAGAAGAAAATTCAAAATCTTCATTTTTTACACTCGCACGTTCTTGTAGACCCAGTTTTTGAATTTTTATAAGGGGTAATAGATGAAAAATCCCCCCAAAATTTGTAACCCAATTTCTCTCGAGTAAGGAAATACCTCATATGTGTATATCAAGTGTTCGGCGGGTGCACCAGAGGGCTCAGAAGGGAAGGAGCGACAATAGGATTTTGGAGAGGGAATTTTGCTGAAATGGTTTTTGGGGGGCATGTCACATTTAGGAAGCCCCTATGGTGCCAGAACAGCAGAAAACCCCAACATGGCATACCATTTTTGAAACTAGACCCCTCAAGGCACGTAACAAGGGGTCCAGTTAGCCTTAACACTACACAGGTGTTTGATGACTTTTCGTTAAAGTCGGATGTGTAAATGAAAAAAAAAAATTCTCACTAAAGTGCAGTTTTCCCCCCAAATTTACAATTTTTACAAAGGGTAATGGGAGAAAATGCCCCCCCCCCCAAATTTGTAACCCCATCTCTTCTGAGTAAGGAAATACCACATGTTAGGACATAAAATGCTTTGCGGGCGAACTACAATGCTCAGAAGAGAAGGATTCACATTTGGCTTTTTGAAAGCAACTTTTGCTGAAATGTTTTTTTGGGGGCATGTCGCATTTAGGAAGCCCCTGTGGTGCCAGAACAGCAAAAAATACGCACATGGCATACTATTTTGGAAACTACACCCCTCAAGGAACGTAACAAGGGGTCCACTGAGCCTTAACACCCCAAAGGTGTTTGACGACTTTTCGTTAAAGTTGGATGTGTAAATGAAAAATTTTTTTTTTCTAAAATGCAGAGTATGGAAATACCCCATGTTAGGACGTTAAATGCTCTGTTGGCGAACTACAATGCTCAGAAGAGGAGGAGCGCCATTGAGCTTTTGGAAAGAGAATTTGTTTGGAATGGTAGTCAGGGGCCATGAACAGTGGAACCCGTGGTGCCAGAACAGTGGAACCCCCCACATGTGACCCCATTTTGGAAACTACACTCCTCACAGAATTTAATAAGGGGTGCAGTGAGTATTTACACCCCACAGATCTTTGGAACAGTGGGCTGTGCAAATGAAAAATTTAATTTTTCATTTTTACGGACCACTGTTCCAAAAATCTGTCAGACACCTGTGGGGCGTAAATTCTCAATGTACCCCTTATTACATTACGTGAGGGGTGTCGTTTCCAAAATGGGGTCACATGTGTCGGGGGTCCATTGTTCTGGCACTATGGGGGCTTTGTAAACACATGTGGCCTTCAATTCCGGAAAATTTTCTCTACAAAATCCCAATGGCACTCCTTCTCTTCTGAGAATTGTAGTTCGCCCGCAGAGCACTTTAAATTCACATATGGGGTATGTTCTTACTCAGAAGAGATGGGTTTACAAATTTGGGGGGGCTTTTTTCCTTTTTCCTGATGTGAAAATGAAAAATTTAGGGTAACACCAGCATTTTAGTGAAAAAATATAATTTTTTTCATTTTCCCATCCAACTTTAATGAAAATTCGTCAAACACCTGTGGGGTGTTCAGGCTCACTATACCCCTTGTCACGTTCGGTGAGGGGTGTAGTTTCCAAAATGGGGTCACATGTGGGTATTTTTTTTTTTTTTGCGTTTGTCAGAACCGCTGTAAAATCAGCCACTCCTGTGCAAATCACCAATTTAGGCTTCAAATGTACATGGTGCGCTCTCACTCCTGAGCCTTGTTGTGTGCCCGCAGAGCATTTTACGCCCACATCTGGGGTATTTCTGTACTCAGGAGAAATTGCGTTACAAATTTTGGGGGTCTTTTTTTCCTTTCACCGCTTGTGGAAATAAAAAGTATGGGGCAACACCAGCATGTTAGTGTAAAATGTTTTATTTTTTTACACTAACAGGCTGGTGTAGCCCCCAACTTTTCCTTTTCAAAAGCGGTAAAAGGAAAAAAAGCCCCCCCAAAATTTGTAGTGTAATTTCTCCCGAGTACGGAGATACCCCATATGTGGCCCTAAACTGTTTCCTTGAAATACGACAGGGCTCCGAAGTAAGAGAGCACCATGCGCATTTGAGGACTAAATTAGGGATTGCATAGGGGTGGACATAGTGGTATTCTACGCCAGTGATTCCCAAACAGGGTGCCTTCAGCTGTTGCTAAACTCCCAGCATGCCTGGACAGTCAGTGGCTGTCCAGAAATGCTGGGAGTTGTTGTTTTGCAACAGCTGGAGGCTCCGTTTTGGAAACCCTGCCGTACAAGACGTTTTAAATTGTTTATTGGGGGGGGGGGGGGACAGTGTAAGGGGTGTATATGTAGTGTTTTACCCTTTATTAGGTGTTAGTGTAGTGTAGTGTTTTTAGGGTACATTCACACTGGCGGGTTACGGTGAATTTCCCGCTAGGAGTTTGCACTGCGGCGAAAAATTTGCCGCAGCCCAAACTTGAAGCAGGAAATTTACTGTAAACCCGCCTATGTGAATGTACCCTGTACGTTCACATGGGGGGAGGCAAACCTCCAGCTGCTTCAAAACTGCAACTCCCAGCATGTACTGACAGACCGTGCATGCTGGGAGTTGTAGTTTTGCAACAGCTGGAGGCACACTGGTTGGAAAACCTTCAGTTAGGTTCTGTTACCTAACTCAATATTTTCCAACCAGTGTGCCTCCAGCTGTTGCAAAACTACAACTCCCAGCATGTACTAATCACCGAAGGGCATGCTTGGAGATGTAGTTATGCAACAGCTGGAGGTACCCAACTACAACTCCCAGCATGCCGAGACAGCTGTTTGCTTTCTGGGCATGCTGGGAATTGCAGTTTTGCAACATCTGGAGAGCTACAGTTTTTAGACCACTGCACAGTGATCTCCAAACTGTGGACCTCCAGATGTTGCAAAACTACAACTCCCAGCATGCCCAGACAACAAACAGCTATGTGGGCATGCTAGGAGTTGTAGTTATGCAACATCTGGAGGGATATAGTTTAGAGACCACTGTATAGTGGTCTCAAACTGCAACCCTCCGGCTGTTGCAAAACTACATATTCCAGCATGCCCAAACAGCTGTCTAGGCATGCTGGGAGTTGTAGTTTTGCAACATCTGGAGGGCTACAGTTAGAGACCACGGTCTCAGACTGTAGCCCTCCAGATCTACTTACCGGCTTCCGTAGGATCCCGGCAGCCGTCCTCTTCAGACGCACGTGACGCCGCCCGCCGATCAACGTCGCCGCAGCCTCCGGACGGGTAAGTGGACGTCGGCGCCCGATCCCCTTTAGTTTCCCGTTCTGCCCCGCCTATTGTGGGTGTGCAGGATGGGGATAACGAAAGTTAACCCCTCCCGCCCCCGGTCTGCTATTGGTTGTCGCATCTGACGATCAATAGCAGACCAATAGCAGGGATAGGAGGGGTGGCAACCCTGCCACCTCACTCCTATGCCTACAGGGGGATTGTGGGTGTCTTAGACAACCGCGATCCCCCTTCTATTTTGGGTCACAATAGACCTGTATGACCCGGAATCGGCGCAAATCGCAAGTGTAAATTCACTTGCGATTTGCGCGGATCGCCGACGGGGGGGTCTGCTGACCCCCCTCCCGGGCATTTGCACGGGGTGCCTGCTGATTGATATCAGCAGTCACCCCGGCCCGGTCCCCGCCCGGCGCGCTGCGGGGACCGAAATTCCCACGGGCGTATGGATACGCCCTGGGTCCTTAAGTACCAGGACGTCAAGGCGTATCCATACACCCTAGGTCCTTAAGTGGTTAAAATGTTTCTTACATACCATATTTATCGTCATATAACGCGCACTTTTAAAACTTAAATTTAAGGCAAAAAGTCTGCCTATGTATTATACGCCGATAAGTCTTCTGGTCACTGATTTAAAGCGGCCGCAGCAGCGTCTGCTTGTTAAGTATTAACAGCACGGCCGTGGCCACTTTAAATCAGTGACCAGCGGCGTCTCCTCCCCGTTCTGTCACTTGTTTTCTCCCACACTATCCACAGGTACTGGTGTGGTGGATAGTGCGGGAGACGCTGATTAAAATGAGCCCTACCTTGTGCGGATCTGCCCTACCTTTTAATCAGCGTCTCCCGCACTATCCACCAGTACCTGTGTATAGTGCGGGAGAACCTCCCTCATCATTCCCCCTTTTCCTGCTTTTTATAGTTTTGTTTATTTTCCTTACCTGGCTGCGCTTCGGCAGGTCAGGTCAGGTGGAGGGTCTTGCGGGGTCAGTGATGCAGATGAGTTATGTCCTCTGCCGGCTTTTCTGTGCGGCATCACTAACGTCACTTTTCATTTCCTGTAGTCGCCGCCGAAAAGTGACATCCCTGATGCTGCACAGAGAAGCCGGGAGAGGACGTAACTCATCTGCTTCACTGACCCAGTAGCCCGCAAGACAGCCGAAGCGCAGACAAGTAATGAAAGGGGAAGAGTGGTCTTCAACCTGCGGACCTCCAGATGTTGCAAATCTACAACTCCCAGCATGCCCGGACAGCAGTTGGCTGTCCGGGCATGCTGGGAGTTGTAGTTTTGCAACATCTGGAGGTCCGCAGGTTGAAGACCACTGGATGCCATAGGAGGAACATGATGGGGGGATGATGAGACGGGGAAATGATGAGTGGGGGGAATGATGGGGGGATGATGAGACGGGGGAATGATGGGGGATGAGACAGGGGGAAATGATGAGGGGGGATGACGAGGCAGGGTGGGGGGATGATGAGAGAGGGTGGGGGGATGATGAGGGGGGAATGATGAGGGACATGATGAGACAGGGTGGGGGGATGATGAGGGGGAATGATGGGGGACATGATGAGACAGGGTGGGGGGAGGATGAGGGGGAATGATGGGGGACATGGTGAGACAGGGTGGGGGGATGATGAGGGGGGAGTGATGAGGGACATGATGAGACAGGGTGGGGGATGATGAGGGGGAATGATGAGGGACATGATGAGACAGGGTGGGGGACGATGAGACAGGGTGGGGGGATGATGAGGGGGAATGATGGGGGACATGATGAGACAGGGTGGGGGATGATGAGACAGGGTGGGGGGATGATGAGGGGGGAATGATGGGGACATGATGAGACGGGGAAATGATGATTAGGGAGGCACTAAATGCTTAATGTCTGTATGGCTAGTGGTGGTCTATGATAGGGGGAAATTATGAGACAAGGGGGGAGATGATGAGACATGGGGGGTGGCGATGAGAGGGGTAAATGTGGCACAGGGACTGATAAAAGGGAAGGAATGATGTGGCACTGGAGGGGACGGGACCAAACAGGTGCAGAAGAAAACGAAGTTGGGGGGATGATGTGGCATTTAGTCCAAGTCATTTATTTAACATTTTTTTTTTTTTACTTAAATTTCCCTGTTAAAATGGGGGTGCGTGTTATACGCCGATAAATACGGTATATAAATTAAAATTTATTGTGTGTGGGATTTGGGTGGAATAGGAGCGTGGCAGAAGATTGACGAGTTGCAGGGCCTAGCAGGGGCCCTTGCCTTTTTTTTGGTCCAGGGAGTGTTGTCAGTCCGCTCCTGGGGGGAGCGGAGGGGGTGTAATTAAGGGGGGGGGGTGCATGTGTGTTTGTGTATGTGGGGGGGGTGCCAAACAAATTGTCTGCCACGGGTGCCAAATGCTCTAGGTACGCCCCTGCTTCAGACCCTACAATATTAGTGATAATGGTGACAAATCAAGTGTAAACAAAATAAGTGTGAACCAAGTCAGGGGCATATATGTCAAGGTGTAATCACACTGATCACTAGACTGCACAGCCAGGCTTCATCTTTCACAGTTGCCTTTTCTGAGTACTAACAATAGCTCCCACTTCTCAGATACCACCATGAATTACAGTAGAACCACAGAATGAGACACATCAGCAGTTGCACAAATATTAGAAGCGTCAACAAAAGGCAACCTACAACAGATGCCAGGGGCTATTGGAAGTAGTAGATAAAGATAAAGTACAAGATCAAACACACAACAGGACAAGATTTATGAAATAGATTTACAGGAGAGGATAGATTTAGTAAATTTCTGACAAACCATAAGTGCATAACACCAGAGAAACACCCAAAAGCATATCCCAAAACACACACAGACAGAATTCATGTTACAATCTGCTGACACTGTTTGCTGTTAGGGCAGGCAAGGAGATACCATTTATGTATCTGTCAACCACCCCCGCCCCACCCCCCAATCTTTGATTGACAGTCAGCTGAAAGCCAAGCGCTGTTTCCAAATCTCACACCTGCAGAGCAAGAATAAGTTTTGAAGGCTAAGATCTGTCTCTCAAACAAGCAGGGATAGGGATGGGAGAAGGGCCGAGGAGGCCTTCCAGCCCCCAAAACTTTTTAGGAACTCCTCCTTACACTTTACACCCAAAATCATATGCCAAAACACACACAGACTGGACAAGACAAAGACAAAATTCCTGTTCCAGTCTGCTGACACTGTTAGCGGTGAGGGCAAGGAGACACATGGTGCCTTTTCTAAATCTGTAACTCCTCCCCCCTCCTTGATTGACAGTCAGCTAGAACCCGAGCCATGTTTTCAAATGTCACAGAAATAAGATTTGTAGGGACGACCTCTCTATTGATCTAGCAGGAATATGGATGGGAGAGGGGGCAAGGAGGCGTTCCAGACCTCAACATTTTAGGGACTCCACTTTACAGCCAAAATCACAGGCCAAAACAGACAGACAGAATTCAAGTTTCAATCTGTTGGCACTGTTAGCCGTTAGAGCAAGGAGACACATGGTATCTTGTATAAATCCATCACCCCCCATCCTTGATAGAAAGTCCGCTGGAAGCCAAGCCCTGATTCCTAATGTCATACCTGCAGATAAAGAATAAGATTTGAGTGCTAAGATCTGTCTCTCAGTCAAGCAGGGACAGGGATAGGAGAGGATAGGAGCCCTGAACACTTCAGAGACTCCTCTTTGACACTTTACACACAAAAAAAAATAAAACACATTTTTTTTTTACATTATGGAAGCATATACATATCTATAAAACTTACCCTGTGCCTCCTTGCCCTAACAGCATGTAACAGTGTCAGCAGTTTGGAATGTGACCTAAAACCAGACACAGCAAAAACCCGGCATGGACCAAACGCAGCAAATACTTACTCTGTTGCCATCAAAAGTCAGAAGAAAATGACATGGCATAATGGGCTCTGCCATGCATAACACTGGGGTACAGAGGTAGCAGTCATACCCAGGCCCTGTTAGGCGATCTAAAGGCTCAGGTGCCATATAAACATAAGAATTATTTAACCGCTTAACGACCATGGACGTAAATGTACATCCTGGTTTGGCGGGACTTCCCGCACCAGGATGTACATTAACCGCCATTAACCCCTCAGATGCCGTGATCAATACAGATCATGGCATCTGCGGCAGTGCGGTACTTTGAATGGATGATCAGATCGCCCGCAGCGCTGCCGCGGCGATCCGATCATCCAGCATGCCGGCCGGAGGTCCCCTCACCTGGCTACGGCCGTCTCCTGGGATCTTCTGCTCTGGTCTAAGATCTAGCAGACCAGAGCAGAAGATGACCGATAATACTGATCAGTGCTATACATAGTACTGAACAGTATTAGCAATCAAAGGATTTCTATAAATAGTCCACTATGGGGACATAAAAAGTGTAAATAAAAAAAAGGTGAAAAATGTAAAAATAAAGTGAAAAATCCCCTTCCCCAATAAAAATGAAAATTGTCAGTTTTTCCCATTTTACCCCTAAAAAGCGTGAACATTTTTTTAATAAACATATTTGGTATCGCCGTGTGTGTAAATGTCTGTACTATCCAAATACAATGTTAATTAGCATGTACAGTGAATGGCGTAAACGTAAAAAATGAAAAAAAAAGTCAAAAAATGCAGCTTTTTTGTCCCATTTTATAAAAAAAAAATGTATAAAAATTATCTAAAAGTTTTGTATATGCAAATGTGGTATCGATAAAAAGTAAAGATGACTGCGCAAAAAATGAGCCCTCATACCGCCCTATATATGGATATATGAAAAAGTTATAGGTGGTCAAAATAGGGCGATTTTAGATTACTGATTTTGTACAAAAAGTTTTAGATTTTTTTTAAGCGGTACAAAAATATAAAAGTATCTATCCATGGGTATCATTTTTATTGTTTTGACCCACAGAATAAAGATCACATGTAATTTTTACCGTAAAGTGTATAGTGTGAAAACTAAACCCTCCAAAATGTGCAAAATTGTGGTTTTCATTTAAATTTCCTCCCTAAAAAAAGTTTTTTGGGTTCGCCGTACATTTTATGGTAAAATGAGAGATTTTATTACAAAGTACAATTGGTCACGCAAAAACAAGCCCTTATATGGGTCAGTAGATGGAACTATAAAGGAGTTATAGATTTTAGAATGCGAGGAGGAAAAATCTAAAACGAAAAATAAAATTGGCCTGGTCCTTAAGGTTAAAATGGGCTTGGTCCTTAACCCCTTAAGGACCAAGGACGTACCGGTAACAATGTAACAACTTTGTGAGGATGCCTATGGAGGCCCTAGACAAGCTGCTGGACATTCTTGGTCCACACCTGCGTTATCAGGACACAGTGATGCGTCAAGCAATCTCACCCACAGCCCGTTTGTTGATCACATTGTGGTAAGTAGAGTTTGCAATATTTTAAATTTTCACGTTCATCAACCTCTCTCTGCAAACAGTCTAGTTGCTACAGGACAGGCAAACCAAGCAATTGCTTGGGGCCACGAGCTGGCTCGAGGCCCCGAGCAGAGCCGTTGCTTGTCCTGCCAAGCCGTCCTCCTGCCCCTATCCCGTTTCAGCAGCTAGCCCTGTCGACCGACCGAGCCAGCAGTGCGAGAGCCTGGAGCAGGACGGGAGGCTAAAATGCTGTCCTATAGCGTGGTGGAGCTTTCAGCTGTCCCGCTCCACCATTCTCTCACCTTTCTCACATGTAGCTCCGTTCACGCAGTGTGAGCCGCGGGGATGCCATCCACTGCAGGCCGGCGCCATGACGTCACACCATCGCGCCGGTGCCCGAACATCACATCGCCAGGGTTCACACTGCAAGAACGGAGCAGCGTGTGTGAAAGGTGAGAGCTGCTCGGGTGCTATGGTACAGGGGAATTATTAAAGGGGGGGCACAAGAGTGTGAAGTATACAAGTGAGTGAGTATAAAAGTGAGGGGACTTAAAATTAAGGGTATACTGTAAAGTATTGTGAGCATTTTGAGTGCATTTCTGTGTTTTTTTCTTTCTTTCTTTTCCCTCTCTTTCTCTGTCTGGGAGGATTACAGGTGGAGAGAGGGTGGAGTAACTAAATAATTAGCAGCTGATAAATTGCAGCTGTTTGCAGCCAGCTGGCCATTTGGATTCACTTCCAGGCAGTGGAGGAGAGGTGGTTGTGGCTGTGGTAAATATAAAAGCAAGTACACTAAGTGATTGTTGAGCTAGCGAGTGTGTGTCTGTATACAAGAGTGTGAAGTATACAAGTGAGTGAGTATAAAAGTGAGGGGACTTAAAATGAAGGGACTTTAAATTCAGGAAGTTTAAATTGAAATATTTGATTTTTTTTTTCTTTTCTGTTAATTTTTGCTATCCCCAAATCTAGTATGACCTCCATGTTGGAAAAGGCAGTCCAGTGTGCATCTTGCACAATGTATGCAATCCTTGAACAGCAGTTTGAGGGTGCATATTGTTGTGCGAGATGTGTGCGAGTTGTTCATTTGGAAGCCCAGATTCTGGATCTAGAGGAGCAACTGGCAACACTGAGATGCTTTGACAACCCGGAGAGGAGTCTCCTGCTCACTGAGCAGGTACTATCTGGGGTAGAGGTGGGGGAGGATAGTGGGACAGAGGTGCAGGACAGTCAGGCAGTTAGCTGGGTTACAGTTAGAAAACTGGGTAGAGGGCAAAATGTCAGGGAGGCTAGTCCTGAACTGGCACACCCCAACAAGTTTGCCCGGTTGGCAGATGAGGGGGATGCCATTTCAGAGCTAGCGGTACTGCAGCAGGACTCTGCCTCTGACCGCCAGGGGGGTGTCTGCTCCAGTAAGGAGGGAGGGAGGAGTGCAGGGCAGGCCAGACCGGTACTGGTAGTGGGGGACTCAATTATTAGGGGGACAGACAGGGCGATCTGTCACAAAGACCGGGATCGCCGAACAGTGTGTTGTCTTCCTGGCGCTCGAGTTCGGCACATCGCGGATCGGGTTGACAGGTTGCTGGGTGGGGCTGGAGAAGACCCAGCAGTCATGGTACATATTGGCATCAATGACAAAGTAAGAGGTAGGTGGAAGGACCTCCAAGGTAGTATTTTCTGAAATATTACCTGTACCACGAGCCACACCAGAGAGGCAGCGGGAGATTAGGGAGGTAAACAAGTGGCTCAGAAACTGGTGTAGGAAGGAGGGGTTTGGGATCATGGACAACTGGGCCGACTTCGCTGTCGGTTACCGGCTCTACCGTTGGGACGGGCTGCACCTCAATGGGGAGGGTACAGCTGTGCTTGGGGAGAAGATGGCTAGAAGGGTGGAGGAGTGTTTAAACTAGGGACTGGGGGGTGAGGGAACCTACAACATAGAGGGGGAAGATAGTGTAGATAGAGGGGGGACTTAATAATGTACCTGGGGGTGGAGCAGAGGGAGGGGTTAGAATAGTTAATAAGGATAGGCATCATAGGAAAAAAAACATACACCATTGAAGTACATGTTGACTAATGCCAGAAGTCTGTCCAATAAAACTTACGAACTGGAGTTGAAAATTTCTGAGGAGGATTATGACATAGTCGGCATAACAGAGACTTGGTTGGACGATAGCTGTAACTGGGCGGTCAACATACAGGGTTATAATCTATTCAGGAAGGATCGGACAAAACGGAAAGGGGGAGGAGTCTGCCTTTATGTAAAGTCCAATTTGAAGGCCGCACTGCTGGAGGATATTTGGGAGGGAAACGATAATGTGGAGTCATTATGGGTAGAAATATATGGAGATAAAAACAAAAAAATTCTCATAGGGGTTTGCTATCAGCAACCAAACATAATGGAAGAGGCAGAAGATCAATTATTGAGGCAAATAAACAAGGCAGCAAATCAAAATGATGTGATAATAATGGGGGACTTTATCCTGATATAAACTGGGAGACTGAGACCTGTGAATCTCATAAAGGAAACAGGTTTCTGACTATAACTAAAGACAATTATCTGTCCCAAATGGTGCAGGGCCCTACCAGTGGGGGCGCCCTATTAGACTTAATATTAACCAACGTACCTGACAGAGTAATTAATGTGCAAGTAGATGGACACCTAGGAAATAGTGATCATAATATAATACATTATAACTTGTTCTTCAATAAGGGAATCTCTCGAGGGGCCACAAAAACAATGAACTTTAGGAAGGCAAAGTTCGATCAACTCAGAGAAGCCCTTAACAATATAAAATGGGATAATGTCCTCAAAAAGAACAATACTGACACTAAATGGGAGACTTTTAAAAATATCTTACATTTTCACTGTTAGATGTATATACCTTATGGGAATAAAAGGGTCAGAAATAAAAGAAAACCAATATGGATGAATAAAAATGTTAAGGGGGCAATAAATGACAAAAATAAAGCATTTTAATTACTAAAACAGGACAGCAGTGAAGAAGCATTAAAAAGCTATAGAGAATAATGTAAAATATGTAAAAAAAACAGAAAAAAGCCGCAAAAATAGAGACAGAAAGACTCATTGCCAAAGAGAGTAAAACTAACCCCAAAATGTTCTTTAACTATATAAATAACAAAAAGGTCAAAAATCAAAGTGTAAGCCCTTTAAAAAATGATGAGGAAGAAATTATAAACGGGGATCAGGAAAAAGCAAATATATTAAACAAATTCTTCTCCACTGTATTCACTGAGAAAAATGAAATGCCAGGTGAAATACAGTGTGATAAGGTATACTCCCCAGTACAGGTCACCTGTCTAACCCAGGAAGAAGTACAGTGCCGCCTACAAAAAATCAAAATAGACAAATCACCAGGTCCAGATGGCATTCACTCCCGTGATCTAAAGGAATTAAGTAATGTAATAGACAGACCCCTATTTTTAATATTCAGGGACTCTATAGTGACAGGGACTGTTCCCCAGCACTGGCGCATGGCAAATGTGGTGCCAATATTTAAGAAGGGGTCAAAAGGTGACCCTAAGAATTATAGACCTGTCAGTTTAATCTCGGTTGTATGTAAATTGTTTGAGGGTTTCCTAAGAGATGCTATTTTGGAATATCTTGATAAAAATAAATATATGACCCCGTATCAGCATGGATTTAAGAGGGATCTATCCTTTCAAACTAACCTGATCAGCTTTTATGAGGAGGTGAGCTCCAGACTGGACCAGGGGCAATCGCTGGATGTCGTATATCTGGATTTTTCCAAAACATTTGATACGGTTCCACATAAAAGGTTGGTGCATAAAATGAGAAGGTTTGGGCTGGGGGAGAATGTGTGCAAGGGGTAAGTAACTGGCTCAATGATAGGAAACAGAGGGTGGTTTTTAATGCTACTTATTCTGATTGGGTGACTGTTAATAGTGGGGTACCACAGGGGTCCGTCTTGGGTCCTGTCCTATTTAATATATTCATTAATGACCTTGCAGAGGGGTTGAATTGTAAAGTAGCAATCTTTGCAGATGACACTAAACTCCGTAAAGCGGTTAACACTAGAGGACAGTGCACTGTTACAAATGGATCCGGATAGGTTGGAAGTTTGGGCTGGGAAGTGGCAGATGAGGTTCAACACTGATAAATGTAAGGTAATGCACATGGGGAAGAAAAATCCGGGCTGGGATTATGTATTAAATGGGAGAACACTTGGGACGACTGACGTGGAAAATGACTTGGGAGCCTTAGTTAATATCAGACTCCAGACTGGTATGCGGGGAGGACACGGATAGTGGATCCTCTGTCCCAGAGAGGTGATGACGTGGGCCGTACCAGGGGAACGGAGTCTAAGGGATTACTGGTATTCACCAGAGTCCGCCGCAAAGCAGGATGGACTTGTTGCGGCAGGTAACCCCCAGGTCGTTCCACCCGATAGCGACTCAACCTCTCTGGCAGCTGAGACAGGGCGGTACACAAGTACAAGGCAAGGCAAGGTCAGACGTAGCAGAAGGTCAGGGCAGGCGGCAACGGTTCGTAGTCAGGGGCAACGGCAAAGGGTCTGGATACACAGGCAATAGGCTCACAATAAACGCTTTCACTGGCACAAGGCAACAAGATCCGGCGAGGACAGGAAGGAAAAGTGGGTTTATATAGTGTAGGAGTGATTAGAACTGATTGGGCCAGACACCACTTAATGGTTTTCTGGCCCTTTAAATCTGAGAGACCCGGCGCACGCGCACCCTAGAGAGCGGAACCGCGCGGACCGGGACTGAGCAGGCGGGGGACTGGGCAGCTAAACAGAACGGGATGTGACCCACAGGCAGGCACGTCCCGCCACGCGGATCGCATCCTCGCCGGGGAAATCAGAGCATCGATCCCGGAGCGCTCGGTGTAACAGTACCCCCCCCCCTTAGGTCTCCCCCTCTTTATGGAACCAAGGAATTTGTGGATGAGCTCATTGTCCAAAATATTGGTCTCAGGCTCCCAGGACCTCTCTTCAGGACCACAATTCTCCCAGTCAATGAAATAAAACCTTTTACCTCGGACAACTTTAGAAGCGAGGATCTCCTTCACAGAGAATACATCGGAGGAGCCAGAGACAGGAGCAGGAAGAGTGACCTTGGGAGAATAACTGTTAAAAACAACAGGCTTGAGCAAGGAAACATGGAAAGAATTAGGGATGCGGAGAGAGGGAGGAAGATGAAGTTGATAAGAGACAGGGTTAATTTGTTTTTTGACTTTGAATGTGCCTAAAAATCGAGGGCCCAACTTGTAACTGGGTACCCGGATTCGTATGTACTTAGCAGAAAGCCATACCTTGTCACCGGGGGAAAAAAACAGGATGAACCCTTCTCTTCTTGTCGGCGTGTCTCTTCAAACGGGAAGATGCCAATAGAAGAGACTTTCGAGTGTCACGCCAGATGGAGGAAAAATTTTGAGTCAGTTCATCCACGGCAGGAACTCCAGAAGAAGTGGGCATGGGGAGGGGGGGAAGAGGGTGACGGCCGTACACCACAAAAATTGGAGACTTGGAAGAGGATTCAGAGCTTTTAAATTTGTAAGAAAATTCGGCCCAAGGCAGAAGGTCCACCCAATCATTTTGACTGGATGAAACAAAATGTCCCAGGTAGTCACCAAGTATCTGGTTAACTCTTTCCACTTGCCCGTTGGATTGTGGGTGGTAAGCAGATGAAAAATGAACGCCTCTGTCAGAGACGATGTACGTGGGAAGCCTGTGGAGACGAAAAATTTTAAGAAAAAATTGTTTCGCCAACTGAGGCGCGGAAGGAAGACCAGGCAGAGGGACAAAATGAGCCATTTTAGAAAAACGATCAACGGCCACCCAAATGACTGTGTTGCCATGAGAAGATGGAAGATCAGTGATAAAGTCGATAGCAATATGGGACCATGGCCGTTCAGGCACTGGCAGAGGAAGGAGAAGACCTGCAGGCTTCTGGCGAGGAGTTTTATCACGGGCACAAACTGTACAAGCCCGAACGAAATCAGTCACATCCTTCTCCAGGGAAGACCACCAATATAGTCGGGAAATTAACTGAATGGATTTTTTGATTCCAGCGTGGCCAGCCAAATGAGAGGAGTGACCCCATTTGAGGATCTTGAGGCGAAGACGTGGAGGGACAAAAGTCTTTCCAGGAGGAATTTGCACCAGAGAGGCTGGGGCAGAGGAGATCAGGCACTCAGGAAGTGTAATGTGCTGTAGAGGAGCTTCAGACTCAGAGGCATCGGTCGAACTTGATAGAGCATCAGCCCTGACATTTTTGTCAGCAGGACGGAAGTGTATTACAAAATTGAAGCGGGCAAAAAACAACGACCATCTAGCCTGGTGAGGATTTAACCGCTGGGCGGTCTGGAGATAAGCTAAATTTTTATGGTCCGTGTAGATGGTGATGGGACGAATGGATCCTTCCAAAAAATGTCTCCACTCCTCAAGCGCCAACTTAATGGCCAAAAGTTCTCGGTCTCCAATAGAATTGTTTTTTTCTGCAGGAGAGAAGGTTTTGGAGAAAAAACTGCAAGTGATGTTTTTTCCAGAAGAGATTTTTTGAAGAAGGATGGCTCCAGCTCTGATCGAGGAGGTGTCAACCTCAAGGAAAAAAGGCTCCGTAGGATCAGGCCTGGACAGAACCGGTGCAGAGGCGAAGGCGGCCTTGAGACGGTTAAAAGCTTCATCCCCTTAGGGAGGCAAAGATCTTGGATTTGCGTTTTTCTTAGTCAGTGCCACAATAGGAGCAACGATGGTGGAGAAGTGGGGAATAAATTGACGGTAATAGTTAGCGAATCCAAGAAAACGTTGGATAGCACGGAATCCAGAGGGGCATGGCCAATCCAAGACCGCGGAGAGTTTGTCTGAATCCATTTGAAGACCTTGACCAGAGACTAAGTATCCCAAGAAGGCTGCTGCGTTCAAAAAGACATTTTTCAAATTTGGCGTACAGATGATTTTCACGAAGATGCTGGAGCGCTTGACGAACATGGAGACGGTGTTCCTCTAGATTGGAGGAAAAAATTAGAATGTCATCTAAGTAGACTAAAACGCAGGTATACAGCAAGTCTCGAAAAATGTCATTAACAAAGTCTTGAAAGACTGCAGGGGCATTGCAAAGTCCAAACGGCATGACGAGATATTCATCTCTGGTGTTAAATGCGGTTTTCCACTCGTCGCCCTCGCGAATTCGAATGAGGTTATATGCGCCCCATAAATCAAGTTTGGTAAAAATTTTTGCTCCGCGCAGTCGGTCAAAGAGTTCCGAGATAAGTGGCAGAGGATAGCGTTTTTTACTGTTATTTTATTAAGACCGCGGTAGTCTATGCACGGGCATAGAGATCCGTCTTTTTTGCCCACGAAGAAGAATCCAGCTCCGGCTGGAGAAGAAGATTTCCGGATAAAACCTCTTTTTAGGTTTTCCTGAATGTATTCAGTCATGGCTTGCGTTTCTGGAGCAGAGAGTGGGTAAATCCTGCCATGGGGCTGTGTGGTACCAGGAAGCAAGTCAATAGGGCAGTCGTACGGTCTGTGTGGTGGTAAGACCTCTGCTTGCTTTTTACAAAAAACATCAGAATAGTCCTGATAGACCTTAGGAAGGCCTGACAAAGGTATCGCGATGGAGACTTGACTGGTAGGAACGGACTTGGGACATTGCTTGTGGCAGGAAGATCCCCAACTTTTAATGTCCCCAGTGGTCCAGTCGAGGGTAGGTGCATGACGCTGGAGCCAGGGCAAGCCAAGAAGAATTTCTGAGGTACAGTTGGGCAATACAAAAAATTCAATATTTTCTTGATGGAGGACTCCAACGCTCATGAGCATGGGTCCTGTGCGGTAACGCATGGTGCAGTCCAGTTTTTCTCCATTCACTGATGAAATGAAGAACGGTTTGACGAGACGGGTAACAGGAATATTGAATCTGTTGATGAATGAGGCTTCAATGAAATTTCCTGCTGAACCTGAGTCCAGAAAGGCCACCGCGGAGAAGGAAGTATTTGCGGGTAGAGAAATCCGCACAGTCGTGGAGAGGATGAATTCACACCTAGTAACGCCTCTCCCACATTAACTAGGTGCGTGTGTTTCCCTGACGCGGAGGACGAATAGGACAGTCCTTTTGGAAATGTTCGGTACTAGCACAGTACAGGCACAAACTTTCATTCCTGCGGCAAGTCCTCTCTTGTTGGGTCAGACGAGACCGATCCACTTGCATAGCCTCCTCGGCGGAAGGCACAGGAACAGGTTGCAAAGGACACTGGAAGAGAGGTGCCAAGTGTGGAAACCGCCTGGTGCGAACAAGATCCTTTTCCTGGCGAAGCTCCTGGTGTCTTTCTGAGAAACGCATGTCAATGCGGGTGGCCAAATGGATGAGTTCAGACAGGGAAGCAGGAATCTCTCGTGCGACCAGAACATCTTTGATGTGGCTGGATAAACCTTTCTTGAAGGTCGCGCAGAGGGCCTCATTGTTCCAGGCTAGCTCAGAGGCGAGACTGCGGAACTGTTTGGCGTATTCGTCCACTGAAGAACTCCCTTGGACGAGATTCAATAGAGCCGTCTCGGTTGAGGAAGCCCGGGCTGGCTCCTGCGTACTTCGGAGAAGAAGGACTGAATGGTAGCAGTGGCAGGATCGTTGCGGTCCCAAAGCAGTGTGGCCCAGGACAAGGCCTTTCCAGACAGCAGGCTGACCACGAACGCCACCTTAGACCGTTCTGTGGGAAACTGGTCCGACATCATCTCCAAGTGTAGGGAACACTGGGACAGGAACCCACGGCACAGCTTAAAGTCCCCATCAAACTTATCAGGTAGGGACAGGCAGAGTCTAGAAGCAGCAACGGTGGTGAGGTCAGCGATACTGGGCAGCGGCACCTCAGCGGGATCCATGGCCGGATCTACTTTCAGGATCCGGACTGGTATGCGGGGAGGACACGGATAGTGGATCCTCTGTGCCAGTGAGGCGATGATGTGGGCCGTACCAGGGGAACGGAGTCTAAGGGATTACTGGTATTCACCAGAGCCCGCCGCAAAGCGGGATGGACTTGCTGCAGCAGGTAACCCCCAGGTCGTTCCACCCGATAGCGACTCAACCTCTCTGGCAGCTGAGACAGGCGCGGTACACAAGGCAAGGCAAGGTCAGACGTAGCAGAAGGTCAGGGCAGGCGGCAACGGTTCGTAATAAGGGGCAACGGCAAAGGGTCTGGATACACAGGCAATAGGCTCACAATAAACGCTTTCACTGGCATAAGGAAACAAGATCCGGCGAGGACAGGAAGGGGAAGTGGGTTTATATAGTGTAGGAGTGATTAGAACTGATTGGGCCAGATACCACTTAATGGTACCTTTAAATCTGAGAGACCCGGCGCACGCCCTAGAGAGCAGGGCCGCGCGCGCCGGGACTGAGCAGGCGGGGACAGGGCAGGTAAACAGAACGGGATGCGACCCGCGGGCAGGCACGTCCTGCCACGCGGATCGCATCCCCGCCGGGGGAATCAGAGCAGTGGGTACTTGGCTCCCATGCGCTGGAAGTCCACTCCCCTGCGTCCATAAATGTAATGTTACCAAACACAGTGTGCGGGCTTCCGTAGGTCCGCCCCACTTGACTGCATGCCCGCCCCCTCAACGAAAGTATATGTGAAGGGGGCGTGACAGCCTTTGACTTTTCCTGAAGGGGAGGGCGTGACATCACAAGGGGGCGGACATGAACACAAAAGTCCGCACACTGCGTTCGGAACATTAAAGTTATGGATGCAGGGGAGTGGAGTACCCCTTTTTAAACAATACAATGCTAAGTGATTATTTGGCATTTTTATTAACTGGGTGGAAAATATTTTTGACATGTACTAAAACAAATATTGTAATATTGCACAAGTTTGCAATGCCACAGATTTAGTAAAGTTTACCATTATCAATCAATCAGATCAATGCTTTCAGGGTGCAAAGTTCTGTTGCAAAAATACAAGTACCAGCATGCCACGAAAGCCCACGGCTGTCTGGGCATGCTGGGAGCAACAATTGTAGGCACCCTGGTTGGTAAACACCGAACTAAGCAATCTGCTTGGTTGGTATGGCCAAATGGGTTGAACTTGGTAATATGCACTTGAGCACATGGCTACTTAAAGAGTATAGGATAGGCTCTAAAAACATAGTTACATAGTTAGTACGGTCGAAAAAAGACATATGTCCATCAAGTTCAACCAGGGAATTAAGGGGTAGGGGTGTGGCGCAATATTGGGGAAGGGATGGGATTTTATATTTCTTCATAAGCATTAATGTTATTTTGTTCCAGGAATGTATCTAATCCTGTTTTAAAGCTGTTAATTGTTCCTGCTGTGACCAGTTCCTGAGGTAGACCGTTCCATAAATTCACAGTCCTCACGGTAAAGAAGGCGTGTCGCCCCTTGAGACTAAACTTTTTCTTCTCCAGACGGAGGGAGTGCCCCCTCGTCCTTTGGGGGGGTTTTACCTGGAACAGTTTTTCTCCATATTTTTTGTATGGGCCATTAATATACTTATATACGTTTATCATATCCCCCCTTAAACGTCTCTTCTCAAGACTAAACAATTGTAACTCCTTTAATCGCTCCTCATAGCTAAGATGTTCCATGCCCCATATTAGTTTAGTCGCGCGTCTCTGCACCCTTTCCAACTCCGCAGTGTCCCTTTTATGGACAGGTGCCCAAAACTGAACAGCATATTCCAGGTGAGGCCGTACCAATGCTTTATAAAGGGGGAGTATTATGTCCCTGTCCCTTGAGTCCATGCCTCTTTTGATACATGACAATATCCTACCGGCTTTGGAAGCAGCAGCCTGACATTGCATGCTATTCTGTAGTCTGTGATCTACAAGTACACCAAGATCCTTCTCTACCAGTGACTCTGCCAGTTTAATCCCCCCTAAGACATACGACGCATGCAGGTTATTAGTACCCAGATGCATAACTTTACATTTATCCACATTGAACCTCATTTGCCAAGTGGATGCCCAGACACTTAGTCTATCCAAGTCATCTTGTAACTTGTGCACATCCTCTATAGACTGTACCGTGCTACAAAGCTTGGTGTTATCTGCAAAGATAGAAACAGAGCTGTTAATGCCATCCTCTATATCATTGATAAATAAATTAAACAACAGCGGGCCCAGTACTGAACCTTGGGGTACACCACTAATAACCGGGGACCAATCAGAGTACGAATCATTGACCACTACTCTCTGGGTACGATCCATGAGCCAGTGTTCAATCCAGTTACAAACTAAAATTTCCAAACCCAAAGACCTTAACTTACCTGTCAGACGTCTATGAGGGACAGTATCAAACGCTTTAGCAAAATCCAGAAACACTATATCCACAGCCATTCCTCTGTCAAGGCTTCTACTCACCTCTTCATAAAAGCAAATTAGATTGGTTTGACAACTTCTATCCTAAGTAAACCCATGCTGGCTGTCACTTATAATACAATTATCCCCTATGTATTCCTGTATGTAATCCCTTATAAGTCCTTCAAACAATTTACCCACAATGCACGTTAAACTTACCAGTCTATAGTTTCCTGGGGAAGACCTAGAGCCCTTTTTGAAGATTGGCACCACATTCGCCTTGCGCCAGTCCCTTGGCACAATACCAGACACAAGAGAATCTCTAAATATCATGAACAGGGGTACAGATATTACTGAACTTACCTCTCTAAGAACTCTTGGGTGTAGTCCATCCAGCCCTGGGGATTTGCTTACATTTATATCACTTAACTTACCTTGTACCATCTCTACATTAAGCCAGTTCAGTACATTATATGATGTGTTACCAGCACTGACCTGGCCAATGTCAGCTCCTTTTTCCATAGTGTATACAGAACTAAAGAACCCATTCAGTAGCTCCGCCTTCTCTTGATCGCCCGTGACAACCTCCCCATTATCATTATTAAGGGGTCCTACATGCTCTGTCCTTGGTTTTTTTGCATTTATATATCTAAAAAAATATTTAGGATTAGTTTTGCTTTCTTTGGCCACCTGTCTCTCGTTTTGAATTTTTGCTGTTTTTATTACATTTTTACAGATTTTATTAAGCTCTTTGTACTGTTTAAATGTTATTGCTGACCCATCAGATTTGTATTTTTTGAAGGCTATTTTTTTCTTGTTTATTGCTCTTTTAACATCTTGTGTCAGCTATGTAGGATTTAGTTTTAATCGTTTATATTTGTTCCCCTTTGGTATATATTTAGATGTATAGTTATTTAGAGTTGATTTAAAGATGTCCCATTTACCTTCTGTATCAGTATTTGACAACACCTCCCCCCAGTCTATATCCTGTAGTGCAGCCCTCAGCCCAGGGAAGTTTGCCTTTTTAAAGTTATATGTTTTTGCCTTCCCCGCCTGTCTTTGTTTTCTACATTTTAAGTCAAAAGTAACTATATTGTGGTCGCTATTACCAAGGTTTTCCCGCATAGTTACATTACCAACCAGCTCTGCGTTGTTGGAAATGATCAGATCCAACAAGGCATCACTTCTTGTTGGGTCCTCCACAAACTGGCCCATAAAATTATCCTGCAATAAATTTAGGAATTGTCACCCCTTTGTAGTTTTAGCCAACATAATGAAACATACCTCTATGATTAGTTCGGCAAGATCTACTTGGAATTTCTTTGAAGACTTCTTTTTGGACATATCTTGCAGCAAACTCGCAGGTGTATGCTATAGATTTCTGAGTAGCAGGATCATAAAATGGCCGATTTGGCCCTCCCACAAACTCTCCCCTTCCGCGCGAAATGAAATTTCGTTTTTTTTTTTAAAGGATTTTTTTCAGCGTGAATTCCTCTAGAATTACTACGTGTGAACGCACCCTTAGAAGGTGACTGTGACTGCGGGGAAACTGAGGCGAGTATGTGTTTTGTTTTTATCCTTAATGGTGGGGGGCAGGGTGTTCCTACCTACAGGTGGCTAGCTAACTACAGAAGACAGACTAACTACGTGTGTAAAGCTACCTACAAGGAGCAAGCCAACTACAAGGGGCCTTATTTAGAGAAGACAAACTAACTACAGGGGGGTCCTATATATAGGGGGCAAGCAAACTACAGGGTGTACTCTATAAAAGGGGCAAACTACCTATATGGGGTCCTACATAGAGGGGCAAACTACCTACCAGGGGGGGGGTCCAACATAGGGGGGAAAACTACCTACCGGGGGAGGGGGTACAACATAGGGGGGAAAACTACCTACATGGGGTCCTACATAGAGGGGCAAACTACCTATGGGGAGAAAACTACATACAAGGAGGGAGGTGGAGGTGGGGTCAATGTATCCATCCATCTGATCAGAGGCATCAGCGGGATTCTTACAACGCAATCTATGTCATAGAGACAAGGAACGATCACTTAACAGAGAAGGAGCTCTGTCATCTAGCAGTAAGATGTCTATTATTAAAAGGGAACTCTGGTGGAAACAAGTATAAAACACATTTTTTGAAATCACCTGGTGCCTGAAAGTTAAACCGATTTGTAAATTACTTCTATTAAAAAATCTTGATCCTTCCAGTACTTATTAGCTGCTATATAAAACTGAGAAATTTGTGAATTTCTTTTCTGTCTGACCACAGTGCTCTCTGCTGACACTCTTTTTTATTAGAAAAATAGAAAACATATCAAACTCAAAACACAAAACAAAATAAGCTTAACCAGCTATAACATAAATACAAAATACTCTTGAACAAAAACAAAACCCTGCCTAACCGGCCAGCCCAGTTTTGCTGAAATACTAAAATATGCCCAAACTATCTAACACACATACCAAAAATTAACATAAAAATAGCACAACTTGGCTTAAAATAAAAAGATAAAATTTAGCATTACCCGGCTATAACTCAAAAGCATGCATACTTGGTAACACACAACAAGAAACATAACAAGTACACAAAAAAAATTATATATATATTTTTATTTTTCTTATCTTTTTTTCCATTTTTTTTTTCTTGGTTCCTTTTTTTTTTTTTTTTTTTTTTATAAAATAAAAATAATAATAAAAATAATCATATAACAAACACATTCACTTTCAAAACTAGACCAAATTAATTACCTGAATCCTCATCCGAGACTAATGAAAATACCAAAACCATACAACTAACAAATCAGCACACTCACACTTGCATAATGAAAACTAACAAAAATAGCCCAACTTGGTGTAAAAAAATAAATAAAAAATCAGGGCCAAATAACCGGAAATACTCCAAATAAACCACATGCCAACACAACTACTGGTCCAACACTGCCATAACAACTATAATATTAAACAATCTATATATATAAAACTCAACGTGTGTGTGTGTGTCTGTGTGTGTGTGTCTGTGTGTGTATGTATGTATGTTCCAGCATCACGTCCAAACGGCTAAAGATATTAACATGAAACTTGGCACACATGTTACTTATATGTCAACAACAAACAGGATAGGTGATTTAACCCTTACTCACCCCCATTTGCCAGGGGCGGGGTTTATGTTTAAAGTCCCATACAAGTCTATGGGAAATATATGTTACCGCATAACTTCCAAAAGGCTGGAGATATTTCGATAATACTTGGTCACATAACCCTTTAACCCTTAACTACCCCCATTTGTGAGGGTCGGGGTTGTTGTTTAAAGTCCCATGCAAATCAATGGGAAATGTATGTTCCCACATAACTTCTGTATGGCTGGAGACATTTCAATACCTGGTACACATATGACGGGTCAGGATAGGAGGACGGGATAGGAGGACCGGGATAGCAGGACTGGGATAGCAGGTCGGGATAAGAGGTCTGGATAGGAGGACCGGGATAGGAGGACGAGATAGGAGGATGGGATAGAATGACGGGATAGGAGGTCGGGATAGGAGGTCAGGATAGGAGGTCGAGATATGATGTTGAGATAGGAGGACGGGATATGAGGATGGGATAGGAGGACGAGATAGGAGGACAGGATAGGAGGACGAGATAGGAGGACAGGATAGGAGGACGAGATAGGAGGACGGGATAGGAGGTTCGAGATAGGAGGTCGAGATAGGAGGTCGTGATAGGAGGTCGAGATAGGAGGTCGAGATAGGAGGACGGCATAGGAGGATGGGATAGGAGGTCAGGATAGGAGGTCGGGATAAGGGGTCGGGATAGGAGGTCGGGATAGGAGGACGGGATAGGAGGTCAGGATAGGAGGTCGAGATAGGATGTCGAGATAGGAGGACGGGATAGGAGGTCGAGATAGGATGTCGAGATAGGAGGACGGGATAGGAGGTCGAGATAGGAAGACGGGA
Source organism: Hyla sarda (assembly GCF_029499605.1). Classification (NCBI taxonomy): domain Eukaryota; kingdom Metazoa; phylum Chordata; class Amphibia; order Anura; family Hylidae; genus Hyla; species Hyla sarda. Next base: position 10,047 of record NW_026607713.1, on the reverse strand, counting down.
TAGGAGGTCAGGATAGGAGGTCGAGCGAGATAGGAGGACGAGATAGGAGGACGAAATAGGAGGACGGGATAGGAGGTCGAGATAGGAGGACGGGATAGGAGGTCAGGATAGGAGGTCGTGATAGGATGTCGAGATAGGAGGACGGGATAGGAGGACGGGATAGGAGGACGGGATAGGAGGTCGGGATAGGAGGTCGGGATAGGAGGTCGGGATAGGAGGTCGAGATAGGAGGTCGGGATAGGAGGTCGAGATAGGAAGTCAAGATAGGAGGAAGGAATAGGAGGTCGGGATAGGAGGACGGGATAGGAGGTTGGGATATGACAACAATATATGAGGACAGGTTATGAAGTCAAAAGCTTCCTCCTTTATTTTCCTCCCCAACAAGGATTAGGAAGGAAAAACCGGGCAACGCCGGGTACTCAGCTAGTCTATATATATATATAAAACTCAACGCGTGTGTATGTATGTATGTATGTGTGTATGTTCCACAAAAACTTCCAAACGGTTAAAGATATTAACATGAAACTTGGCCACATGTTACTTATATGTCAACAAGAAACATAGGATAGGTGATTTAACCCTTAGTCACCCCCATTTGCCAGGGGAGGGGTTTATGTTTAAAGTCCTATACAAGTCTATGGGAAATATATGTTACTGCATAACTTCCAAACGGCTGGAGATATTTCGATAATACTTGGTTACATGTTACTTATATGTCCACTTAAAATATACAATAGTTAATTTAATCCTTAACTACCCCCATTTGTGGGGGTCGGGGGTTTTGTTTAAAGTCCCATGCAAATCAATGGGAAATGTATGTTCCACATAACTTCCGTACGGCTAGAGATATTTCAATACCTGGTACACATATTACGGGTCGGGATAGGAGGACGGGATAGAAGGTCGAGATAGGAGGTCAAGATAGGAGGTTAAGATATTAGGACGGGATGGTCGGGATAGGAGGTCGCGTTAGGAGGTCGGGATATGAGGACAGGATATGAGGTGGAGATAGGAGGACGGGATAAGAGGTCGAGATAGGAGGTTGGGATAGGAGGTCGAGATAGGAGGACGGGATAGGAAGTTGAGATGGGAGGTCGGGATAAGAGGTGGAGATAGGAGGACGGGATAGGGGGTTGAGATAGGAGGACGGGATTGGAGGTCGGGATAGGAGGTCGAGATAAGAGGTCGGGATAGGAGGACGGGATAGGAGGTTGAGATAGGAGGTCGAGATAGGAGGTCGAGATAGGAGGTCGGGATAGGAGGTTGGGATAGGAGGTCGGGATAGGAGGTCGAGATAGGAGGTCGAGATAGAAGGATGGGATAGGAGGTCGAGATAGGAGATCGAAATAGGTCAACATAGGAGGACGGGATAAGAGGTCGAGATAGGAGGTCAGGATAGGAGGTGGGGATAGGAGGTCGGGATAGGAGGTCGAGATAGGAGGACGTGATAGGAGGTTGGGTTAGGAGGTCGGCATAGGAGGTCGGGATAGGAGGTGGAGATAAAGATATTAACATGAAACTTGGCACATACGTTACTTATATGTCAACAACAAACATAGGATATGTGATTTAACCCTTACTCACCTCCATTTGCCAGGGGCGGGGTTTATGTTTAAAGTCCCACACAAGTCAATGGGAAATATGTTACTGCATAACTTCCAAACGGCTGGAGATATTTCGATAATACTTGGTCACATGTTACTTATATGTCCACTTAAAATATAGGGTAGTTAATTTAACCCTTAACTACCCCCATTTGTGAGGGTCAGGGTTTTTGTTGAAAGTCCCATGCAAATCAATGGGAAATGTATGTTCCCACATAACTTCCGTACGGCTGGAGATATTTCAATAACTGGTACACATATTACGGGTCGGGATAGGAGGTCGGGATAGGAGGACGGGATAGGAGGACGGGATAGGAGGACCGGGATAGGAGGTCGGGATAGGAGGACGGGATAGGAGGACAGAATAGGAGGTCGGGATAGGAGGACAGGATAGGAGGTCGGGATAGGAGGACGGGATAAAAGGACAGGATAGGAGGACTGGATAGGAGGTCGTGATGGGAGGACGGGATAGGAGGTCGAGATAGGAGGACTGGATAGGAGGTCGAGATATGAGGACGGGATAGGAGGTCGTGATAAGAGGTCGGGATAGGAGGACGGGATAAGAGGAAGGGATAGGAGGTCGGGATAGGAGCATGGGATAGGAGGACTGGATAGATGGACTGAATAGGAGGATGGGATAGGAGGACGGGATAGGAGGATGGGAAAGGAGGACGGGAGTGGAGGTCGAGATATGAGGACGGGAAAGGAGGACTTGATAGGAGGACGGGATAGGAGGACGGGATAGGAGGACGGTAAAGGAGGACGGGATAGGAGCACGGGATAGGAGGACGGGATAGATGGACGGGATTGGAGGACGGGATAGGAGGACGGGATAGGAGGACGGGATAGGAGGACGGGATAGGAGGACGGGATAGGAGGACGGGATAGGAGGACTGGATATGAGGACGGGATAGGAGGTCGGGATAGGAGGTCGGGATATGATGACTGGATAGGAGGTCGGGATATGACAACAATATATGAGGACGGGATATGAAGTCAAAAGCTTCCTCCTTTGTTTATTTTCCTCCCCAACAAGGATTAGGAAGGAAAAACCGGGCAACGCCGGGTACTCAGCTAGTATAGATATAAAACACAATATATTTACAAAATCACTAAATATAGTATTTAAATAAAATATAATATATAAATAAAATATACAATATATGCACTACAGAAATCAAAATCAATAGAAAACCCTAAGAAAATCCCTACACTAAAACTGCACCCTCACCCACACCACCCCTCCTGTACATGGGTCAGAGTCCATACCGTTCGTACAGTTCAAAGTCCAGTCCTTAACTGACCCATGTCAGGTCCCCCAAAGAAGAAAACACCACCACCCACAAATACACCCTCCCCACCTAGCACTCCTCCCAGCAAACTTATACACAAACTTATACACACTGAACCACAACCCATTTTAGGACCAAGTTTGGTTGCCTGTAAGCCCTTCATAACGTATTAGCTTAAAACAAAACAAAAAGCTAGCGTGCACATGCATTAGCCCACCACCGGGAAGAAGGATGGCAGACATGATAAAATAATTTTAAACTCTTTCCCTAAACCCCCCCCCCCCCCTACAATTCTCCCTAATTCTAGCCCTCCATTAAAACTAACCCTACTCTCACCCTATCTCTATCCCTATAACACTTCCCCTATCCAAAATAAAGGTACTCTACCCAAAAGGTCTAGCACCTAGGGCACATGAAAAGAAAAGGAGAGAACCAGAGAGAACTGGTACAAAGACTGCTATACTCCAAAGACTTGATCTTCCCGAGGTCACCGGTGACATTGCTACAGACCTCCACCTCGGAGAGGATTTTCTGCTGGGTCGACACTAAACACTGTGCATTCCATGTTCCATGTGTAGTATCTAACCACTAGGCTAACTAAGAATAAAGTGCCCCGGTCTCGGCCACCCAGGTTCCTGAATGCCCCATAAGCCCACTCAGGGTAGGTAAGGCCGGCAAGTTGACTCCAGCCGATGGAAGCGCCCTCCCGGTTGTAAACCCCTATATTAAAGGGACAATGAAGCAGGAAGTGGTCCATGCTTTCCAGCGTGTCCCCACACTATTCTCGGGGACATCCCCGGTAATCAGAGTTCCTGCACTTCAGATTGTCCCTTACATATAGCTTCCCCTGAAAGCAGTGCCAGGCCAAGTCCCCAAACTTCTGGGGGATCCTTTTCATGTTAAAAAGATACAACCCCACCTTCAGATCCCAACCTGGGCAGTCCCTGAGCGCCAGAGGCTTCTGGAAGTGGGTCAACAGAACCCGTTTGTCAAGGAACTGCCTTGACTGGTTCCTGATCTCCCACACTCCCAGACCCCACCAACGTATCGCCTTCAGAGTCGGGGTAGCATAAGCCGGAAGATATCCATGGGGCGTACGGAGGTCCTTCACTCGCCCTCCTCTCTCCCATTCCTGGAAGAAAGGCCGAAATCATTCCATGCAGGAGATTACCCACGGAGGAGCCCTCTCTGACCAGAGTTTTGAGATGTTGGCTTTCAAGAAGGTGTTCATTAAGAACACCACAGGGTTTACCATAGATAAACCCCCTAGTCTCCTCGTGCGGTACGTAACCTCCCTCTTGACTAAGTTCATCCTGTTCCCCCATAACAGTTGGAAAAACAGGCTGTAGACCCTAGTATAGTAAACCTCTGGCAAGATACATACGCTGCCCAGATAGATAAACAAGGGGAGCAGGTACGATTTGATCAGGTGTACCCTTTCTCTGAGGGTCATAGACCAACCCTTCCACTGGTCCACCTTCTGAGTGGCATCCTGGAGCTTACCATCCCAGTTTTTGGGGGGGATAATCATCCTGGCCGAATGTGATGCCTAAGACTTTTGCTGATTCTTGGGGCCGTGGATGGGTATCCGGGAGATCAAATGTAGGATCCCCCCCTCCCAGCCAGAGACTCTCACACTTATCCCGTTTGATCTTAGACCCGGATGCCTCCGAGTAGCGGTCCACCTCCGACATCACCACATCGACCTCCTCTCGAAGAGACGAAAATAGTGACATTGTCAGCGTACGCCACCACTCTCTGGGTGACAGCCGACTCCACCAGACTCATCCCGACTCACCCTCCTAAGGAAGGGATCGATCGCAAACACATATAAGAGCGGGCTCAAAGGACAACCCTGATGGACTCCGGACCCCACCTCAAAAGAGCTGCCAGACCACCCGTTAACCAGCGGGAAACTCTCTGCCTCTGCATACAAGATCTTAAAGGACAAGTCTCACAGTAAAAAATTGTTCAGCTTTTAGTGCAGAAGGTAAAGTTATATAGGTTTGTAAATCACTTCCATTACCAATGCTGCTTAGAAACAAGCTTTTTCTGCATTCTTCTGTCTGACAGGAAATTCAGCTGTTCCAGGTTTTCATGACTTGCGACCCCCTATTCAGGCTGTTATTAGCAGCATCCCGGGGCCGTGACGTGACAATTACCCAGAAAACCCCTGTGCTACAGAGAGCTCCCTGTGCTCGGCCTTAGCCCCTCCCATCTGATGAATATTCACACTGTCCTCCCTCTGTTCTGCAGTGATTGGCTGAGCAGCACTGCCTATATGCCGGCTGATTCAGATCATAGCATCCCAGCAAAAAGGCTGATTCTTTCCCCTCTCCTTGCTAATGTTTTAACACTGAGAACGGAGGAGAGGGGGGAGGGGAGGGAGCTTCCAGTGTAGAGCTGTCACACTGAGCACTGGGGAGAGAGGAGTGCAGGGCAGAGAAGGGGGGAGGTGATTGTGCCACTGTAAAGCTGTTTCACTGAGAGGAGGAGGGGGAGGGAGTGATTTTACAGTGTAAAACTGCAGCTTCAACTCCAGGGTCCCTTTCTCTGAGCACTGAGTTTAGTTTGTTTCCTCGTGGCCACCCTGCTGTATAGGGCTATGATTGGAGCTCAGTGTTATGTGTGAGTGAGCTAGCAGAGCTGTGGGAGTGACTAACATAAGTTAGGGGTGGTAACAAGCTCTCTGCTCAGGCAGCTGAGAGCAGGAAATGTGAGCAGTGCATGCAGGGAAATGTAGTCTTTGAGATCACAGGCATAGCCACCATAACCAGGAAGTAACTGGAATTTATGAGCCGAATAGCCGGTGAATGGGGGCCGGAAAAAAAATCACAAGCATGTCAGAGAGGTGGTAGGTGAATATACTATGGAATGGCTAGGTATTTTTTTTTCTTTGCTGCATGGGATATCGTTTTTAAGCCAATTAACAAAAGTACTTGGTAAGCCATATCTCAGGAGGACGGACCAGAGGTACTCGTGGTTCACCCGATCAAATGCTTTGGCCTGATCCAAGGACAACAAGTACCCCTTCCAGAGACCTGCACTACTCCGCTCCACAAAATAACATAAATGCTTATGAAGAAATATAAAATCCCATCCCTTCCCCAATCTCGCGCCACACCCCTACCCTTCAATTCCCTGGTTGAACTTGATGGACGTATGTCTTTTTTCAACCGTACTAACTATGTAACTATATATGTAACTGCCTCCCTGACACTAAGGACAGCTTTTAAGGTGCTTCGGCCTGGAACAGTGCAGTGCCGGGCCTCCGAAAGGAGCCGGGGTGCAAACTTCACCAACCGATTAAACCGTATCTTAGCCAGAAGCTTCCTGTCCATATTGAGAAGAGCTATGGGCCTCCAATTCTCAATATGGCTGGGATGTTTACGCTTTGAGAGAAGAATCAGGGCTGACCTCCTCATTGACTTCGGCAGAGGGCCCGAGGAGAGACACTCATTGAATAGCTCAGTCAAAAGGGGAGCTAAAGACTCCTTAAAGGTCCTGTACCACTCGGATGTTAAGCCATCCAGACCTGGCGACTTCTTAGGGGCAAGCCCCTCGATCGCCAGTCTCACTTCCTCTTCCCTGATTTCTTCTGCCAAAACATCAAGAGAGGGGTCTACCCCTGGCTCAGGAATGGTTTCAGCCAGGAAAACCGACATCCTGTCTCAATCTAGATCCTTCCTCCCCAAGAGGTGCGAGTAGAAGGATCTGACGACCTCCAAGATCCCTGATCTGGACCGATTCAGAGATCCTGTGCTATCAATCAGTCCTGAAATGATATTACTACTTACTGACATCTTACAGTTTCTGTAAGGGTCGGGCGAGCGGTACTTACCGAAATCCCTCTCAAAAACCAAAGATGCGTGCCTATCGTACTGACACCTCATCAGCAAGGATTTCACTCTGGAGATAACCTCTCGGCTACCTCCAGTCGAAACGAGAAGCTCGAGTTTCCTCCTCAGACCCTGATACAAGCGGTACCTGTTCAGGGACCTGAGGCTCGAGAGCTGGCGGAAGAACCCCGCAACCCGCTTCTTGAATATCTCTCACTACTCTGACTTACTACTACATAGGTCCAGTAAAGGTATCTGACTCTGAAGAAAATCCTCAAAGGACTGTCTTACCTCCGCTTCCTCCAGGAGGGACGAATTCAGCTTCCAATAACCTTTTCCCATCCGGGGGGTCTCTGAAACATTAAGGGAAAACAAAATCATACAGTAATCGGAGAACTCCACCTCAACCACGGACACTGCGGAAGAGACGGCTTCCTCCTTTAAATAAAACCTATCTATCCTAGACCTTCGACTACCTTGATGATAGGTGAAACCCACGTGGCCCAAGGGGCTCCGGATGTGGGCATCCTCTAGGCAAGCTTCTCTAGCTATACTAATCAGTGCCACACTATCGCAAGTCAGCGGACCATTGGAGCCTCTCCTATCCTGGGACCTCGTGACATTATTGAAGTCCCCTCCAAAGATCACCTGCCGACTTGTAAAAAGAAAGGGCTTAATCCTCATAAAGAGATCTTTACGGGCATGGATTTTACTGAGCCGGAGCTCCTGTCCCTTCATGAAGACATCTAAGATCAGGCACCTCCCCATTTCTAATTCAATAACCCGTCGGCATTCAACAGGAGTGGTAAAAAGATGCCCCTGAGCTGAGAGGGGGTCTTATGCTTCTCCCTCACTGGTTTTGGTGCCCCTTCTCCATGGCTGGTCCCCTCCCCCACTGAGGCAACCGACGGGCTCTCCCCAGCAGGAGCAGTCGCAGCAGAGGAAAAAGAGCACGGACACCGGCTGAAAGGGTGACCTTTCAGTGACCACACAAGTTACACCTAATCTTCTTACAGGTGGCTGCCAGGTGATCCCCCCCCCCCCACAGCAGAGGGCGCATATCTGCTGAGTGCAGTTTGCACTGAAATGGTTTGGGTTACCACACCTGTGACACAGCTTTGGCTGCCCCGGTAGAAGATCTGAATCCTGTCACGTCCAAGGAAGGTGGCCGAAGGGATGTGGGTGACTGTGTTCCCTGAACGCCTGAGACGGACGGAAAACATCCAGGCCCCAGACCAGATTCTGTGTTCATCAAAATTCTTTCGGGGGACATCCGTCACCTCCCCATACCTGCCAGGCCAGGTCATGATATTGTAGCATGAAAGTGACTCATTACGGGTTAATACGGTCACCTTCTTCAGCATGCTGTGGCGGGATACCGCTTTTACAGCGAAATCCCGCCATCCGGGCTTGTTCTTCATCAGCTCATAATTAGACCAGAAAAGCTCAAGACCCTCTGGCCTAACAAAGCTGACATCAAACTCAGAGGAGCCAAAGGGGTGGATCAGGGCAAAGATGTCCCTAGCCCTGAAACCTATCTGGAGCAGAAGCTCCACCACCTTGCCCCTTTGGGGCACGCATCATTGCCAGTCCACACCAGACGGGCCACATTCCTGCGGCCTGCCTCCTGCCCGGGTGTATGGAGGGACCATATGATCTCCCCATCTTTTTCTCGGAACGCACCAAAACCCTGTCTCTCCACCCAAAAGGACAGGTCCACCTCCTTTCCCTCTACCTGGAGGGTCCTCTCTCCTAAGCGCCTCCAGGAGGCGCCGCTGCAAGTGAACATTACCAGATTCCAAAGGTAAAGAACTTGCTGAACCTCCCCAAACCCCAGCCGCCACACTTGCATAACTCCTGGCGACTGGGGGGGGGGGCAGCCGGACCAGACCGTGACACACCAGAGCCACCAGCACTTCCAGCACAATCATTTCTCCCATCCATAACACTCCTCCTATTCATACCACTACCACTCCTCTCATCCACAGCACTACCCCTCCTCCCATCTACACCACTACCACTCCTCCCATTCACAACACTACCATTCTTCTCATCAACAGCACTACCACTCCTCTCATCCACAGCACTACCACTCCTCTCATCCACAGCACTACCACTCCTCTCACACACAGCACTAACACTCCTCCCATTCACAGCACAAACACTCCTCCCATCCATAGCACTACCACTACTCCCATCCACAGCACTACCACTCCTCCCATTCACAGCACTACCACTCCTCCCGTTCACAGCACTACCACTACTCCCATTCACAGCACTACCATTCCTCCCATCTGCTCCACTACCACTCCTCCCATTCACAGCACTAACACTCCTCCCATTCACAGCACAAACACTACTCTCATCCACAGCATTACCACTCCTCCCATTCACAGCACTACCACCCTTCTCATTCACAGTACTACCACTCCTCTCATCCACACAGGTATTACTAAACCCTTTAAGTGCAGTAGCTTTTTCACTCTTACTTTTGACTGACCTGGCCGGGATATACTGTAATGTTGCTGGCTTGAGACAGACTGCTGGTGCCGATGTCATTAAATCTGCCTCTAGCATCACATCTCTGCCACTGATGTCACTAGTTCCATCTCCTGACGTCAATTCCATGAGCAGGGCCAACCCTTCTCCTTCACCATGTGACGTGCAGGAAATCCCCTCCCTCACGGGAAGTTTCCATGATGTCAGCACTCGCACCACCTGACCGCGTGGAATGTACAGCTGATGCCCGGACATTCCCCCCCCCCCCCCCCCTCACAGAGGAGTGCCCCGCAGCATCAGCAATGCCCAGGGGACCGCCCCCCACTTCAGGCCTGTCCTGCCCTTTCCTACTGACAGGACAGGAGGGTTTCTCAGCATCTCCCTCCGCCATCTTGGATTTCACACTGTACCCCCCGTGCTGGCCCCGCTCCACCTCAGAAGCGGGGTCTTGCAGAGTGGGGGGCCCAGCAGCCTGAACCGACTTCTCAGCCGGCCCAGACTGCTGGAAAGGACTAAACACAAAACAAGTAACTTCTCCCACTTTCCTCTTCTTTTTGCTCCTCTGCCCTTTCTTCCTGCCTCCTTCAGGGCCCAGATCATCACCAAAAGAAAAGTTCTGGAAGTGAGTGGGGGATTCCTGCAGGATGATGGTTCAGAGCACCCCGGCATCACCGTCCTCCTCGCTCTCATCAGATGTGACAGGTAAGGCCACCATTTGGGCAGCAGCAAGGTGGTCTTCACTGAGGGGGGGGCAGGGGTGACACAGGCAGCAGGGGCCCCATCATCCAACATCATACTCTCCACCCTCTCCTC